>NW_027417182.1:0-69657 GCF_009905375.1 Apium graveolens
TACCGGGATTTGTAAATAACAATCTGAGAATCTCAGATTGAAATTTAATTTAATTCCTTATCATCAAATGATAAGGAGTTGTCAAAAATAGTACAAAATATTTTACCTATCCAAGGGAATCCATGTTATAAAAGATGGCAACCTTTCCACTTTTGCTAACTTGATACATTTCCCTGTAGTAGGTAGCAAGGTCATAGTTGCAGATCAATGTCCTCCACCAATACTATAGATGTCATTTTCTTCATTATTTGTATTAATAACATATCGCCTCTCCGTCCTTGAACTATTCTTGTTATCGACACTTGTTGTATCTCTTCTTTCAAGACATTTGTTCTCAGTTCCCGTAGCTGGGTCATCTTCTCACAATTTTCTTTTATCTTTTTCTAAAATGAAACCAGTAAAAAAAATTATAAGATGTGAATTATAATAACACTTGCTTAATTGATTCTTAATAAACAATTATACAAATACCTTTATATGACCTAGGCGATTGGACCCAAGTTTTTTATTTAATGAGTCAATATATAATAAAACATCTGAAAGTATTGAATTTCTTTGTAGTACTTCATTCTATAAAGATTAACAAACTATTAGAACATGGAGCAAACAAAAAGTCCAAAAAACAAATTCTACTTTTACAACGACAAGTGATACCTTACAATTTCATACCACTGTCATTCCAAACAATCCCATTACAAACTCAGAACTGTAATAAGACACGATTGACACAGAAATATAATTTAATAAAAAAATCCCTAATTAACAAATAGTTGTAACATCCATAAAAGATCCCAAACACAAAATAACATAAAAACCTGAAAGCAAGGAGGTAAATTAAACAATAATAACAATAATCAACCAAATTTAATCTTCTCCTAAATTAAATTTAGTGAATTGAAAGAAACTTTAGGAAACCTGATTGGGGAAAAAAATACATTACGTTCAAGGTTTAATCTTTTCCGAGATTTAATCTTCTTGGAGCTTTAGTCTTTACAAAGATTTAATATTCAGTGTTTGAGAGAAATATTTTCAGCAAGATTTAAACTTTCGTCGCAGTGTGAGGATGTTTGACATTCTATGTTTTTTTGTTTATTTAATAGACAGCCGGGAAAACAATTTCAGCAAGCCCGCTTCTCAAAGAGAATTGAGGAACTAACATATTTTACTATTAATCTTGTCTCTGGTCAATATGTAGATGCAACAAAAATCTATAACATTGAATATAAGAAATGACAATATACCTCATTTAGATTTCTCACATGATCTATCCTCTAATCCTTCATGCTACTTTATTAAGTCCAAGCCATAAGATCCAGTTTGCAGTAACAATATGACTAATGACTTAACCGTTCATCTTTCCTAGTGCAGTTTTTCAGCCCCCAGGCCTCCACAACAACCTGTGATATGAACATATAGTCACACAATATCCACAAAATATAAAATAGAGATGAGAACGGAATAATTTGATTCTTAAAATTCTGTAAGCAATTAGATGATGAAATAAAAATGGACTACAATTAAATCATTGCACTTGTAATTCTTAAATCATCTATAAACTGCCATGGTTTGTAATATTTACATTGTATCTACAATAAAGGATTCAACATGTTTCTACTTTCTATGCATCTCACAAAGAATACATAATCAAACAAAAAGTATTTTCAGTGTTTTGCTTAAGCTGCATATAAGAACAAAGCATTTAACTTGTTGTTGTTGCAAGGGAGTGTGCCTTGCTAGTACCTTATCAAGTCTTTCCTCGATAATTAGATCAAGTGATGCTCTGAGACCATATTAAGTTGAATGGAACGAGTACAAAATCTTGTGTTCAATTTGTTTCACCTTTTTCGCTCTCATTGCATAAGCAACTCATTGACTTCTTGTTTATTATAAATAATATATAGACTCTGTGTCAGGAGGTGAGGAGGGTTAGATATATTTCAACATATAAGTGAATTCAATAATTATTTTAGTTTGCTAGAATCAAGAATATATGATCACATTTTGTGTAATATAACTTATGTATTCTAGACACTATCAGATATTGTCGCTTTTGAATTTTTGCACATAAAATCATATATAACTCTATGTTAAATCGTAGAAATATATAAAACACCTTTCCAAGATAATCAAAAATTAATAACTTCCGTTCTCTGAGTACAACTTTGTTATCAATATCACCAACACCAATAAAATGCTTGATGTAACAATTGATCATCATTCTTTGGAGCAGACCTTGACGCTTAATGATATATAAAGATATCGCTAAATGGTAAGGTTTTCTCCAAAAAACTTTATCAAAATATCCCCAATTTATTTAAGTTCCTCTATAAGAGAATAATAATGTGTGTTTATGATAGTTGGTAATGGTATTTGATTTTTTAAACCTTAAATCTAATAACATGGTTAACAATATGGAAATTAAATTAATCTAAATTTAAAATAATAAGAAAATAGTAGAGATGATAGAAACATTACAATTTTCCTGGTATGCTGGTGGATTATAGAGCGTTGTATACATGTATTTCTCAATACATGGAGGCTCTAATTTTTTATAATGAGTACTTTGCAATGAAGAAATTTGATCAAAATTAAAGAGTGGTTATTAATTAGAGAGGCACATTGTGTTCAATTTAGTTTTACTTACACATATTTTTCAACAAATCATTCTATGTTAAAATCCTTTTTATCCATATAATTAACAAATTAAGTGCTAGTGGCGGATACTTGAATCTGGTACATGGTAAATAGGAGAGAATAAAGTGTACCAATGTTGTTAAAGTTGTAAAGAGAACTTTAATCGTTATATCAAAAAATCTCCATTCCAACCTATCTAATGCCATAAAATATCAATTCTTAACCCAACCAACCAAATCATAGTGGAAGACATGTAGATGTGCAGGCCATAACAAGGAATATTAGATATGCATGTCCCATAATTACAATATACTTGTTTTTCTTGTCGTGGTTTCGGTATTTTTGTTTATAACTATGAGCCAAAGCCAAAGAGACCAAATCGAGATGTTCCTTCAGACTCTGATGTTTTACCTTGAACAGAAGATGCTTTTTGATGAGTGGATTTGATCCAAGTTTATGGAGAAACCACCTTGCAAAGAGAAAGTCAGGTACCGAGATTTGTAAATAACAATCTGAGAATCTCATATTGTAATTTAATTTAATTCCTTATCACCAAATGATAAGGAGTTGTCAAAAAAAGAGCACAAAATGTTTTACCTATCCAAGGGAATCCATGTTATAAAAGATGGCAACCTTTCCGCTTTTGCTAACTTGATACATTTCCCTGTAGTAGGTAGCAATGTCAAAGTTGCAGAGCAATGTCCTCCACCAATACTATAGATGTCATTTTCTTCGTTATTTGTATTAATAACACATCGCCTCTCCGTCCTTGAACTATTCTTGTTATTAACACTTCTGGTATCTCTTCTTTCAACATATTTGTTCTCACTTCCCGTAGCTCGGGTCATCTTCTCACAATTTTCTTTTATCTTTTTCTAAAATCAAACCAGTAAAAAAATTATAAGATGTGAATTATAATAACACTTGCTTAATTGATTATTAATAAACAAGTATACAAACACCTTTATATGACCTAAGCGATTGGACACAAGTTTTTATTTAACGAGTCAATATATAATAAAATATTTGAAAGTATTAAATTTCTTCTTTATAGTACTTCGTTCTATAAAGATTACAAACTATCAGAACACGGAGCAAACAAAAAGTCCAAAATACAAATTCTACTTTTACAACGACAAGTGATTCCTCACAATTTCATACCACTATCATTCCAAACAAATCCCAATACAACTCAAAACTGATAATAAGACACGATTGACAAATAAACATGATTTAATAAATAAACCCTAATTAACACATATTGTAACATTGATAAAAGATCCCAAACACAAAATAACATAGAAACAAAAAGGCAAGGAGGTAAATTAAACAATAACTAACAATAATCGACCAAATTTAATCTTCTCCTAAATTAAATTTAGTGAATTGAAAGAACTTTAGGAAAGATGATTTGGGGAAAAAATACATTCCGTTCAAGGTTTAATCTTTTCCGAGATTTAATCTTCTTGGAGCTCGAGTCTTTACAAAGATTTAATATTCAGTATTTGAGAGAAATATTTCAGCAAATATTTAATCTTTCGCCACAGTGGAAATTGTTTGACAGTCTGTGTTTTTTTTTGTTTATTTAATAGACAGCCGGGAAAATAATTTCAGCAAGCCCGAGCACAAGTTTTGAACAAGACCGCCTAACTTTTGGGCCCAAATCTGTGATACACTTTAACGATTATATAATGTATTGCAATAATATGTATTTGTAACGACCTCGAAATTTTGTTGATTCAGTTGCAATGTTTTTAAAATCCCTTGCAATAGACATGAAATCACCTTTCAACAACAACGTTGTTTAGATAGTTTTTAAAAATCTGGTTGCGAAATCAATTATATGGTATAGTGAACGAAACCTTGTATAACCATTATTCATCTAATACCTGATTCTCCTACAGGCTGGAAGTTATTCCTCATACATACCCTGATATACTCTGGTGATATTTATGAATTGCTTTATGCTCTGAAATAAAAGTTTTATCATTGTTAATTATGATTCTGTTTTATTGAATTACAATATTTATCATGTTGAATTGTTATAGAATTGGATAGATTTCTAAATATGGAACAGTTTAGTGGTTAGACCAGATTGGTAGTCATATTAGGCCAATGTGTGCCTTGGATCCAGTATAGAGAGCAGAGCTGTGTGCCTTGATCGGGGTTAGTGTCACTGATCAGCAGCCTAACCTTGGCTTTAAACTTAAAAATGAATATCCAATTCTAATAATTTCTTAACAAGGAACTTGATTCCTATGAATCATTCAACTGATCATTGTTTACACCTAGTTATTTTTATTATAACTTGCTGAGCTAGTTAGCTCACCCTTGTGAATCTGTTTAGGTCATTCTACAGTTAAAATGGAAATTATTGATAACAAGGATCCCCAGTCCAGTATACGATCTAGGATTCCCGGTTGAGTTGGATCGAGCTAGTTTGAGTTATGCAAGTTTGTAAGAATGATTTCATTTTCAGTTGTAAGTTTAACTAGTTGGGATTTGATATGACGTAATAAAGTCAAGGTTGTGGTTGGTTTTCATACTTTCACCTGTTGGGATCCGTGGTTGTGTAAATAAGGATAATTGCATATAATATTTCATATACAAGTTTATATAATATGTGTGTTGTGAACCCCAAACTTCTGACCCGGGTTTGGAGGGCGTCACAACCACCATCTTCGAAGCTAAATCAACTACTAATATAACCTAATATACAACCAGTGCTACCACTAAAGCTACCAACAATGCTACCATAAATTGCCACTACTAAGACTAACCAATATACCACCAATGCTACCACTATGGCAACTAGCCATTCCCCCACCAATACGACCACTAATCTACCACCAATGATAACACCAATGCCACTACTAAGACTAACCAATATAACATCAATGCTACCACCTGTAATACCATAATTAAACTGGCCATAAATGGAACTGCTTAAGCTAGCACGAACTACAACACCAATACCAATAATACCACAAATAAGCTACCAATACGACCAATAAGCTACCACCAATGCCACCACCAATGCCACTACTAAGACTAACCAATATAACATCAATGCTACCACCTGTAATACTATAATTAAACTTGCCATAAATGGAACTGCTTAAGCTAGCACGAACTTCAACACCAATACCAATAATACCACCACCAATTCTCCTGCAAAGATTACCGCTTTAAATGCCACCAATTGCACTAATAAGAGCACCAAGACCAATGGCACCATCAATGCCAGCAAATCCACTACTAATATTATCGTTTCTGGTACCACCAATGTAACCACTAAAGATGCTAGTCATGCTGCCACCAATCCCACTATTAAAACTACCCAATATACGACCAATGATACTACCACTTATGCCATTATTAAAGTTACCACCAATGATACTCCTTAAGTTAGCACGAACTTTACCACCAACAATCCCACCACCAATTCCACTCGTAAGATTACGACTACTAGTGCCACCAATTGGACTAGTAAAATTACCACCACCAGTGACACCGCCAACAATATTACTACTGGATTAAAGAATAATCATAACTCTATACTTTTCAAATAGTTAGAGATCTATAGAAGTTACTAAGAAACAGGTTCTAGTGCGGCTGAAAATGGTGACCCTACCTATTCATGTATTGAACATATAAGTTCTTCCAACACTAAAAAATTTCCCAAACAAAGCCTATATCTCTATCAAGTAAGAAATCTCATTTTCAACCATGTGTGTTGTGAAATGAAGTTAAAAAGTGATGGGGCTCCTTGAGATGGGAAACTCCAAATATAAGTGAACTTTGTGTTTTATTAGGTCAACAAAGAGTAATTTAGAGTTGTTTGTCACATATACATTAGAAAAAAAAACACACCCCACATAGTTTCACTTGTACTATCTACATTATGTTAATAATATATATTGGCATGGTAAAATTTAAAGAATAACAAAGAAACCTTACACGGTACATTGATGAAGAGAAAGGGAAGGCACTTGGAGCATTTTCTTCATTGTTTTTGGAACTTATTGCAAGTAGCAAGAAAAATATAATTCCTGTGAAAGTGTCTCTAAAGTAAGGTCATACATAAACATAAAATAAATTTAGTAATATAATTCAACAAATATGAACATAAAATATAAATAATTCATGGGCTTTTTTCTATAAATTTTCATTTTTTTCATATATCATGTATTTGTTATATATTAGGAACAAAAAAAATTAATACAAATGTAAGTGACTTTTTTTCTAACCTTGACATATAATCTTGAAAGGATAATTCTTGACATAGAGGTCATGTAAAAATAAATACAAGTGACATTCCATGTAAATCTACATACATATATACAAGGAAAATAGGATACTTATTTTAGTGTTTGATTTCTACCAAAAGTTTATGCAAATAACACAAATGAAAAGAAAATGAAGAAACACGGAAATAGAAAATTATTACATTACTTTGTTAAACAACATCAATTCATGATAACCTGTAAACCTTATCCACTTAGTCCTCCACCAATTCATTTGATTAGTCGTCCACCAATTCATTTGGAGATGTGTTTAACCAAAACACTCTTTCATAGAAAAAACAAATAACTCCAAAACACTATTTCATGGCCTATTTCATGGTCAAGTACAAATTCATTTTGTTTGTAACTTATGTTGATATTAGGGTTTTACCTACCTTTTTAATATCATATATTTTGCAGGCCCAATTGTATATCATGGGTTTTAATGGGCCCAATTTAGTTTAGATTGTTTTTTATCTTAGTATCAATTTCTTATTACAAATTATTTTTTTTTCTTTTTATAAAAATATAATTTAACAAAGTCTGCTCTATGTATTATACAAACTAATTGGGTGTTGATTTATAACCATAAGTAAACAAACATTACTCTAATTTAATTTGTATTGTAAATAAAACTAGATTCTATAAATTAAGTGGTAACCATTGTATAAAAAACTTAACTAAAAATTATATTTTCTCAAATCAAATTAAATTTTAATTAGTGAAATTATATATAAATTCGCTACTGACCTCAACTAACAATAATATATGTACTACTACAACCCTAACAATAATAAAGTACTACTATCATACATTCAAGTCTTAAAAACCTCTCACAATAATTCATATATTATTGGTCATGTAAAAATTAATATTACCATGACAACATTTAATCAAATTAAATTTCTAGAGGTATAAGATAGCATACCAAATATTTGACAAACAAGTTATAGGTTTGGGAAAAATGATACAATTTTTAAAAATATTAACAAATTTCTATGTTTATTTAAATATAGGAATTAAAATGAATGATAACATGATTGTTGATTTTTATTTTATTCTTAGTCTTTGATTTGAATATGTAAAATGAGAATATATTGTGGGTAACACTACATATACCATATTCATTATGATTGAGAAAAATCTAAATTGGGAAGAAATTGAATGAGAAATGAGTGTCTAAGTATATAAGTTGTTTGACTTGACCATATGTACTTTAACATAATTATAACTAATATTTTTAATATTTTCAATTTTCATGAAAATTTATTATTTAAAACAATGCTTATATTTATAAACTTGTTTTGTAACTCAAAATTTTCAATAGACAAGTTTTCCAACAAATTTTGGGTCTTTTCACAAGGTGGGTATGAAATGCAAAGAGAACATTATTTTGTCAAATAGGTACCAAAATATAATTCCATTATTTTTTTAAGATGAATAAAGAGGATACGTACAAAAATTACTTCTAGAATTTCCATCTTTTAATAAAATTATTAATATTAAACTTTAATTCAAAAAAATAATTATTTTAAAAAGATATGTAAAATTATTAATTTTACATGAACAATGTTCAAAAAACAAGTATTATGGGATGAAGTACGTGAGGATAAGAGGAATTAATATTACCATAACAACATTTAATCAACATGACAACATTTAATCAAATTAAATTTCTAGAGGTATAAGATAGCATACCAAATTTTTGACAACCAAGTTATAGGTATGGGAAAAATGATACAATTATTAAAAATATTAACAAATTTCTATGTTTATATAAATATAGGAATTAAAATGAATGATAACATGATTGTTGATTTTTATTTTATTCTTAGTCTTTGATTTGAATATGTAAAATGAGAATATATTGTGGGCAACACTACATATACCATATTCATTCAATGGTTGATTGAGAAAAATCTAAATTGGGAAGAAATTGAATGAGAAATGCAGCTCATAGTGTCTAAGTATATAAGTTGTTTGACTTGACCATATGTACTTTAACATAATTATAACTAATATTTTTAATATTTTCAATTTTAATGAAAATTTATTATTTAAAACAATGCTTATATTTATAAACTTTTTTTGTAACTCAAAATTTTCAATAGACAAGTTTTCCAACAAATTTTGGGTCTTTTCACAAGGTGGGTATGAAATGCAAAGAGAACATTATTTTGTCAAATAGGTACCAAAATATAATTCCATTATTTTTTTAAGATGAATAAAGAGGATACGTACAAAAATTACTTCTAGAATTTCCTTCTTTGAATAAAATTATTAATATTAAACTTTAATTCAAAAAAATATTTATTTTAAAAAGATAAGTAAAATTATTAATTTTACATGAACAATGTTCAAAAAACAAGTTTTATGGGATGAAGTACGTGAGGATAAGAGGAATTAATATTACCATAACAACATTTAATCAACATGACAACATATAATCAATTTAAATTTCTAGAGGTATAAGATAGCATACCAAATTTTTGACAAACAAGTTATAAGTATGGGAAAAATGATACAATTTTTAAAAATATTAACAAATTTCTATGTTTATTTAAACATAGGAATTAAAATGAATGATAACATGATTGTTGATTTTTATTTTATTCTTAGTCTTTGATTTGAATATGTAAAATGATAATATATTTTGGGTAACACTACATATACCATATTCATTCAATGGTGGATTGGGAAAAATCTAAATTGGGAAGAAATTGAATGAGAAATGCAGCTCATAGTGTCTAAGTATATAAGTTGTTTGACTTGACCATATGTACTTTAACATAATTATAATTAATATTTTTAATTTTTTCAATTTTAATGAAATTTTATTATTTAAAACAATGCTTATATTTATAAACTTGTTTTGTAACTCAAAATTTTCAATAGACAAGTTTTACAACAAATTTTGGGTCTTTTCACAAGGTGGGTATGAAATGCAAAGAGAACATTATTTTGTCAAATAGGTACCAAAATATAATTCCATTATTTTTTTAAGATGAATTAAGAGGATACGTACAAAAATTACTTCTAGAATTTCCATCTTTGAATAAAATTATTAATATTAAACTTTAATTCAAAAAAATAATTATTTTAAAAAGATATGTAAAATTATTAATTTTACATGAACAATGTTCAAAAAACAAGTATTATGGGATGAAGTACGTGAGGATAAGTGGAATTAATATTACCATAAAAATATTTAATCAAATTAAATTTTTAGAGGCATAAGATAGCATAGTATTTAGAATAAAATGATTTAGAAATAGTTGGTGCAATCACTAATGGGTAATTCAGAGGATGGAATCATGGCCATGTTGTTCTCCAAGTATGCTGCAGCAACCCCACTTCCAAGTTGTACCAAGTAACTAACATCCTTAAGAACCATCTCCATACCAGTGAGACAGCCTATCACTTGCAACTACAGAAAACACCTGTAAGTTTATAGTAGAATAAGTTTATAGTAGAATATTTATAAATATTTCATTGTTTTTCGAATGGTTAGTAAGAGGTAAATAGAGAAAATATTTATAACTTGTCTGGTTTATGAGTGATTGTGTGGTCTTACAAAAGGAAGTAGGATACAAGGTTATGGCTAATATTATTAACATTTATCCAAAAATATAGTCTCACAATATCAAAAATGTAAAACAGAGATGAGCACCGAATAATAGGATTCTTAAAATTCTCTAAGCAATTAGATGATGAAATAAAAATCGACTACAATTAAAATCATTGCACTTGTAATTCTTAAATCATCTATAAACTGCCATGGTTTGTAATATTTACATTGTATCTACAAATAAAGGATTCAACATGTTTCTACTTTCTATGCATCTCACAAAGAATATAAGAACAAAGCATTTAATTTGTTGTTGGTGCAAGGGGAGTGTGCCTTACTATTACGTTATCAAGTCTTTCCTCAAATATTAGATCAAGTGATGCCTGAGACCAGATAAAAGTCGAATGGAAGAGTACAAAATCTCATGTTCAATTTGTTTCACCTTTTTTGGCTCTCATTGAATAAGCAACTCATGACTTCTTGTTTATATATAAAAATAATATATAAGACTCTCTGTTAGGAGGGTTAAGATATATTTGAACATATAAAGTGAATTCAATAATTATTGTAGTTTGCTAGAATCAATAATATATGATCATATTTTGTGTAATACAACTTATGTACTATAAATACTATGAGATATTGTCCCTTGTGAATTTTCGCACATAAATCATATAATAACTCTATGTTAAATCCAAGAAATATATAAAAATATTTTCCAAGATAATCAAAAATTAATAACTTGTCGTTCTCTGAGAAGAACTTTGTCATCAATATCACCAACACCAAGAAAATGCTTGATATACCAATGGATCATCATTCTTTGGAGCAGAGCTTGACGCTTAATGATATATAATGATATTGCTAAATGGTAATATTTTCTCCAAAAACTTTATCAAAATATCCCCAATTTATTTTAATTCCTCTATAAGAGAATGGAAATGTGTGATATGATAGCTGAGTAATGGTATTTGATTTCTTAAACCTTAAATCTAATAAACATGGTTAAGAATATGGAAATTAAAATTAATCTAAATTTAAAATAAATAAGAAAATAGTAGAGATGATAGAAACATTATAATTTTCCTAGCATGCTGGTGGATTATAGAGTGCTGTATACATGTATTTCTCAATATATGGAGGCTCTAATTTTTTATAATGTAGTACTTTGCAATGAAGAAATTTGATCAAAATTAAAGAGTGGTTATTAATTAGAGAGACACATTGTGTTCAATTTAGTTTTACTTACACATATTTTTCAACAAATTAATTCTATGTTAAAATCCTTTTTATCCATATAATTAACAAATTAAGTGCTCCTGGCGCATACTTGAATCTCGAAAATGGTAAAAAGAAGAAAATAAAGTGTACCAAAGTTGTTTAAGTTGTAAAAGAGAACTTTAATCATTATATCAATAAATCTCCATTCCAACCTATCTAATGCCATAAAATATCAATTCTTAACCCAGCCACGCCCTTTTTTCCCTTGTGACTTCAAATGCAATCACTGTATTATGAACTAATAGCCTCCCTTCATTAAAAGCACTTTATTTGTTAGACACTGTCTAGATTAAACATAGTTTGAACTTATTCACCACCACCTTCGACAGTATGCGCATCAGAACATTATAAAGATAGATAGGTCGAAGATCTTCCATATGTTTCAGTTGTTTAACCTTAGGAATAAGACATACAAGCCTACAATTTAGTTCCCTTGGCCCATGTCGTGTATCAAAGAAAATCTGACAAAATAGAACAACATATCTTTTAAAAATATTTCAATACGTTTGAAAAATGCTGGGTTCGACCCATGTGGATCTAGTGACTTGTATTGATGCATGAAAAAGACTACATTCTTAACTTCCTCCTCCCTAATAGGTAATATGACCTAGTGATTGTGATATAATAATTAAAAAAAGTTTGCAAAAAGGGTAAAATTTGACACGACCTTAATCTAATAACCATATATCAAACAAAACGGTAAAATTTAACATAAATTTAAACAACTTACCCGAGCAGAAACAAAACCATGTAAAACCATAGGGAAAAACATATCTGTGTGTACTATCCAACTAAATCATACTGGAAGACATGTAGATGTAGAGGCCATAACAAGGAAAAGCCAAAGCGACCAAATCGAGATGTTCCTCCAGACTCTGATGTTTTACCTTGAGGAGAAAATACTTTTTTGATGAGTCGATTTGATCCAAGTTTATGGAGAAACCACCCTGCAAAGAGAAAGTCAGATTGTAATTTAATTTAATTCCTTATCACCAAATGATATGGAGTTGAAAAAAAAAACACAAAGTGTTTTACCTATCCAAGGGAATCCATGTTATAAAAGATGGCAACCTTTCCGCATTTGCTAACTTGATACATTTCCCTGTAGTAGGTAGCAAGGTCATAGTTGCAGATCAATGTCATCCACCAATACTATAGATGTTATTTTCTTCGTTATTTGTATTAATAACATATCACCTCTCCGTCCTTGAACTATTCTTGTTATTGACACTTTTGGTATCGCTTCTTTCAAGACATTTGTTGTCACTTCCCATAGCTCGGGTCATCTTCTCACAATTTTCTTTTATCTTTTTCTAAAATGAAACCAGTAAAAAAAATTATAAGATGTGAATTATAATAACACTTGTTAATTGATTCTTAATAAACAATTATACAAACACCTTTATATGACCTAGGAGATTGGACACAAGTTTTTTATTTAACGATTCAATATATAATAAAACATCTGAAAGTATTGAATTTCTTCTTTGTAGTACTTCATTCTATAAAGATTAACAAACTATCAGAAGACAGAGCAAACAAAAAGTCCAAAATACAAATTCTACTTTTACAACGACAAGTGATACCTTAAAATTTCATACCACTATCATTCCAAACAAATCCCAATACAACTCAGAGCTGATAATAAGACACGATTGACACATAAACATGATTTAATAAAGATCCCAAACATAAATTAAACAAGGAGGTAAATTAAACAATAATTAACTATAATCGACCAAATTTAATCTTCTCCTAAATTAAATTTAGTGAATTGAAAGAACTTTAGGAAAATGATTCGGGGAAAAAAAATACATTTCGTTCAAGGTTTAATCTTTTCCGAGATTTAATCTTCTTGGAGCTTTAGTCTTTACAAAGAATTAATATTCAGTGTTTGAGAGAAATATTTCAGCAAATATTTAATCTTCTGTGTTTTTTTTATATTATTTAATTGACAGCCGAGAAAACAATTTCAGGAAGTCCGCTCACAAGTTTTGAACAAGACCGCCTAACTTTTGGGCCCAAATCTCTGATCTACTGTAATGATTATATAATGTATTGCAATAACATGTATTTGTAACGACCTCGAAATTTTGTTGATTCAGTTGCAATATTTTTAAAATCCCTTACAATAGACATGAAATCACCTTTCAACAACAACATTTTTTAGATAGTTTTTAAAAATCTGGTTGCGAAAGCAATTCTATGGTATAGTGAACTAAACCTTGTATAACCATTATTTATTTAATACCTGATTCTCCTACAGGCTTGAAGCTATTCCTCATACATACACTGATATACTCTGGTGATATTTATGAATTGCTTTATGCTCTGAAATAAATGTTTTATCAACGTTAATTATGATTTTGTTTTATTGAATTATAATATTTATCATGTTGAATTGTTATAGAATTAGATAGCGTTCTAAATATGGAACATATTCGTGGTCAGACCAGATTGGTGGTCATATTAGGCCAATGTGTGCCTTGGATCCAGTATAGAGAACAGAGCTATGTGCCTTAATCGGGTTAGTGTGTAACTGATCAGCAGCCTAACCTTAGTTTTAAACTTAAAAATGAATATCCAATTCTAATAATTGCTTAACAAGGAACTTGATTCCTATGAATCATTTTAATTGATCATTGTTTATACTCAGTTATTGTTATATATTATAACTTGCTGAGCTAGTTAGCTCACCCTTGTGAATCTAGTTACATTATTCTATAGTTAAAATGGAAATTATTGGTAATGAGGACCCCCAGCCCAGTATGCGATCTAGGATTCCAGGTTGAGTAGGATCGAGCTAGTTTGAGTTATGCAAGTTTGTAAGAATGATTTCATTTTAAGTTGTAAGTTAAACTAGTTGGGATTTGGTATGACGTAATAAAAGTCAAGGTTATGGATGGTTTTCATACTTTAACCTATTGTGGCTGTGCTTGCGTAAATAACGGTAATTGCATATAATATTTCATATACAGGTTTATATAATATGTGTGTTGTGAACCCCAAACTTCTTACCTGGGTTACGAGGGCGTCACAACCACCATCTCCGAAGCTAAATCAACTAATAATATTACCTAATATACAACTAGTGCTACCACTAAAGCTACTAGCAATGCTACCATAAATTGCCACTATTAAGACTAACCAATATAACATCAATGCTACCACCTGTAATACCATAATTAAACTGGCCATAAATGGAACTGCTTAAGCTAGCACGAACTTTAACACCAACACCAATAATACAACCACTAAGCTACCAATAGGACCACTAAGCTACCACCAATGCCATTACTAAGACTAACCAATATAACATCAATGCTACCACCTGTAATACCATAATTAAACTGGCCATAAATGGAACTGCTTAAGCTAGCACGAACTTCAAAACCAACACCAATAAAACCACTACCAATTCTCCTGCAAAGATTACCCCTTCCAATGCCACCAATTGCACTAATAAGAGCACCAGGACCAATGGCACCATCAATGCCAGCAAATCCACTACTAATATTATCGTTTCTAATACCACCAATGTATCCACTAAAGATGCTAGTTATGCTGCCACCAATCCCACTATTAAAACTACCCAATATACAACAAATGCTACTATCACTTATGCCATTATTAAAGTTACCACCAATGATACTCCTTAAGTTAGCACGAACTTCACCACCAACAATCCCACCACCAATTCCACTCATAAGATTACGACTACTAGTGCCACCAATTGGACTAGTAAAGTTACCATCACCAGTGACACCGCCAACAATATTACTACTGGAATAAAGAAAAACCACAACTCTATACTTTTCAAATAGTTACGGATCTATAGAAGTTACTAAGCACCAGGTTCTAGTGAGGCTGAAAATGGTGACCCTACCAATTCATGTATTGAAAATATAAGTTCTTCCAACACTAAAAAATTTCCAACAAAGGCTACATCTCTATCAAGTAAGAAATCTCATTTTCAACCATGTGTGTTGTGAAATGAAGTTAAAAAGTGATGGGGCTTCGTGAGATGGGAAACTCCTAATATAAGTAAACTTCGTGTTTTATTAGGTCAATAAAGAGTAATTTAGAGTTGTTTGTCTTATATACATTAGAAAAAAATACACCCCACATAGATCCACTTGTACTATGTGCATTTATATTAATAATATATATTGGCATGGTAAAAGTTAAAGAATAATAAATAAACCTGACACCGTACATTGATGAAGAGAAAGGGAAGACACTTGGAGTATTTTCTTAATGGTTTTTGGAACTTGTTGCAAGTAGCAAGAAAAATATAATTCGTGTGAAAATGTCTCTAAAGTAAGGTCATACATAAACATAAAATAAATTTAATAGTATAATTCAACAAATATGAACATAAAATATAAATAATTCGTGGGCTTCTTTTCTATAAATTTTCATTTTTTTCATATATCATGTATTTGATTATTTATGAGGAACAAAAAAAATTACTACAAATGTAACTGTTTTTTTCTAACCTTGACATATAATCTTGAAAGGATAATTCTTGACATAGAGGTCATCTAAAAACAAATACAAGTGACATTCCATGTAAATCTACATACATATATACAAGGAAAATGGGATACTTATTTTAGTATTTGATTTCTACCAAAAGTTTGTGCAAATAACACATATGCAAAGAAAATGAAGAAACAGGGAAATATAAATTATTACCTTAACTTTGTCAAACAACATCAATTCATGATAACCTGTAAACCTTATCCACTTAGTCCTCCACCAATTCATTTGATTAGTCGGCCAATTCATTTGGAGATGTGTTTAACTTTAGAGAACCAAAACACTCTTTCATAGAAAATACAAATAACTCCAAAACACTATTTCATGGCCATGTACAAATTCATTTAGTTTGTAAGGCGGGGGGCTTGTGCTGATATTAGGGTCTTACCTACCTTTTTAATATCCTATATTTTGCAGGCCCAATTGTATATCATGGGTTTCAATGGGCCCAATTTATTTTAAATTGTTTTTTATCTTAGTATCAATTTCTTATTACAAATTGAAATTTTTTCTTTTTGTAAAAATATAATTTAACAAAGTGTGATCCATGTATTATACAAACTAATTGGGTGTTGATTTACAAACATAAGTAAACAAGCATTCCTTTAATTTATTTTGTATTGTAAATTAAGTATTGTAGAAAAAACTTAACTAGAAATGATATTTTCTCAAAAATTTTAAATTTTATTTAGTGAAATTATATATAAATTCCCTATTGACCTCAACTAATAAACCATAAAAAATTTGAAAAACTCGTCTGATTCGATCTTAAGAAAGTCATATTTAAAAAGGCCCAAAGCTGCATGAACATATATTTTATTATAAAAATTTGCTTCTCTCCTCAACAGAAAAAACTTGGATTTACTCAAATTCAGAATTTTAAAAATATCGAAATAATTTTTTTGATAATTTTATTTTTCATCCAATTTTTTACACTAAAATATTTGGGGATAAAATTCTAAATCGGAAAAAATTCTACACATCTTTAATATATTTAAAGAAAATTTAACAAATGTACATTATTTTTCGATGAAACGAAAAGTAATAAAATTTAGTTTTTTACATATATCTAATTCGGACGTGCCGTAATTTGCGCCATTCTTGGGCCTCACAATTTTGTACAAAATCCAGATTCATTATTTTTTTAGAAAAATTGATTTGATCCAAATTCTAAATATGTAAATTAATTAAGCCACCCTTAACACTATTTAATTTATCTTTATTTAAATTATTAAATATTTATCTTTTAAGGTGAAATGAACATTTATCTTTTTTAGTTGAAATAGATTAGTCAATTAAATTATAATTATTATGTTCCCACTGTGGCTTATTGGCTTTCTATTCTACCAAAAATTTATTTTTATTTGCTAATAGAACCTATAATATTTCTCACTTTGTAAGTCAAGAGTTATTATTGCTATTTAAGCAAGCAAAATAACTTCTAATTGGATTTATCTTGTTCCAGTAAAACCAAGTCCTAACAATACTTTAAATACTCATTTGAATTTGATAAAATTTACATAAAAATAAGTCAACAAAGAAACGTGCAAATCAATACAAGATGCAGTATTTAAGATATAGTAAGTCTACTAAAGACCACCGCACATGAAGCATATTTTTTACATAGTATTTAGCATAAAATGGCAATCACTAATGGGTAATTCAGAGGATGGAATAGTTGGCATGTTGTTCTCCAAGTATGGAGAAGCAACGGCAACCCCACTTCCAAGTTGTACCAAGTAACCAACATCCTTAAGAATCATCTCCATTCCAGTCAGCCTTGTAGAATAAAAATTGTGATCGGCTTGTGCTTTAGATACAAAGTGCAGTGTATAGCACATGGCTGCGTATGGAGAAGAAAATAAAGCTGCTTTTCATTCCTTGTTATCAAACTGAATGCAAAAAATCTAATATATACTAGTCTAGACATATAACGTGATATCTAAAAAATAGCAACTGAACTTCGTAGCATGACTCCACTACTTCAACTTCCCTGATAATGCTGAAACTGCTGAAACTGAACTATGACTTGGTCAACGGTTACTGTTGTGCTAACCAACACAACGTTCACTAAGGCCTATACAATTTATTCAAAACTAATAAAACATAAATTAATAACTAAATTTAAGATTATTCCAATAATCACCCCCTTAATCTTAAATTTATCATGAACTCATTTGGATTAGCCCGTCTGGCATTCATCCTAACCCGTTTGGCTTTCAACTTCTTTGTCCATATGGCACTTAAATTTATCCCTTTTGGCTTTAAAAAAATCCTTCCCATCTGGAACTTCTATTTACCCGTCTAGCACCTTTTATTTTGCCCGTCTGGCATCATTCTTCTGTCTATAATAATGTCGGCTCATCATCCTCGATCTGTGCGAGGTTCACTTCTTGTGTCTTCTCTCTTTCCCGTCACGGTTTATCACATTCCGCAGCATAGTGTCCCATAGTATTACAGTTGTAACACTTTATCCTACTCTTGTCACGGAAAGAACCACCTCTAGGTCTTTGATTCCGAGATGTCAGAAGAAGTTGTCCATCTACACTCTCAGACCTGCCCTTCATCCTTTCCTCATGAGCTTTGAGACGACCAACTACCTCTTCAACTGTCATCCCCTTAACGTCTCCAATTGCTCTATGTTTGAAGCTATTTGAAGAAACTTATCCGGAACTGCACGTAGAATTTTTATCACAACACTCGATTCTTCCATTCTTTCGCCAAGGACCCGCATATTAGTCACAATCCCACTCAACTTCATACAAAAATCTTCGATTTTATCCGTTTCCTTCATGATTAAGGGCTAGAACTCACCTTTTAACGTCTGCACTTTTGCTTCTTTTACTCTTTCCACACCCATACACATCATCTTGATCGCTTCCCATGCTTTCTTAGCTGTTTCTTTTTCAGCAATGGACATCAACACATCTTCGGGCACACCTTGATATATTGCTGGAAGTGCCACTTGAACCATTTTCTCATCCACGACCCCCTTAGGATCCTTCTGCTCGATTGCACACCAAACTCCTTGCGCTTTCATGATAACTTTCATCTTTAGGGACCATGTCGTATAATTGCTTCTCGTTAACATTGGATAGCTTAAGCCCACAAACCTTTCTTTTGCTTTGGATGTTTCCATGATTTTATTTGTGTGCTTGGTTTAATATTTTGGCATACAGGAACCTAACCATTATGCTCTGATACTAAGTATAAAATAAAAATTGTGATGGGCTTGTCCTTTAGATACAAAGTACAGTGTTTAGCCCATGGCTGCTGTGTATGGAGAAAAAAATAAAGCTGCTTCTCATTCCTTGTTATCAAACTGAATGTATACAATCTAATATATACTAGTCTAGACATATAACGTGATATCTAAAAAATAGCAACTGAACTTCCTAGCATGACTCCACTACTTCAACTTCCCTGATAATGCTAAAACAGAACTATGACCTGGTCTACAATTACTGTTGTGCTAACCAACACAAAGTTCATTAAGGCCTATACAATTTATTCAAAACTAATAAAACACATATTAATAACTAAATTTAAGATTATTTCAACAAGCCTATCACTTGCAACTACAGAAAACACCTGTAAGTTTATAGTAGAATATTTATATATATTTCATTGTTTTTCAAAATGGTTAGTAAGAGGTAAATAGGGAAAATATTTATAACTTGTCTGGTTTATGAGTGATTGTGTGGCCTTAGCAAAAGGAAGTATGATACAAGGTTATGGCCCATATTATGAATTTGACATAGTTTTGTTAAAGCTTCTCAAAGAGAATTGAAGAACTAACATATTTTACTATTAATCTTGTCTCTGGTCAATATGTAGATGCAATAAAATCTATAACATTGAATACAAGAAATGACAATATGCCTCATTTAGATTTCTCACATGATCTATCCTCGAATCCTTTCAAACTACTTTATTAAGTCCAAGCCATAAGATCTAGTTGTATCATTCTATGCCCTTCTAATAACTTCTGAACTATCAATGTACGCAGGTACCATAACCGCAGTAACAATATGACTAATATGACTTAACCGGTCATCTTTCTCAGTGCAGTTTTTCAGCCCCCAGGCCTCCAAAACAAACCTGTGATATGAACATATAGTCACACAATATCCAAAAATGTAAAACAGAGATGAGCACAGAATAATCTGATTCTTAAAATTCTGTAAGCAATTAGATGATGAAATAAAAATCGACTACAATTAAAATCATTGCACTTGTAATTCATAAATCATCTATAAACTGAACTGGTGTGTAATATTTACATTGTATCTACAAATAAAGGTTTCAACATGTTTCTACTTTCTATGCATCTCACAAAGAATACATAATCAAACAAAAAATATTTTCAGTGTTTTGCTTAAGCTGCATATTAGAACAAAGCATTTAACTTGTTGTTGTTGCAAGGGGAGTGTGCCTTGCTATTACCTTATCAAGTCTTTCCTCGATAATTAGATCAAGTGATTCTCTAAGACTAGATAAAAGTTGAATGGAACGAGTACAAAATCTTGTGTTCAATTTGTTTCACCATTTTGGCTCTCATTACATAAGCAACTCATGACTTCTTGTTTATATATAAAAATAATATATAAGACTCTGTGTTAGGACGGTTAGGAGGGTGAGATATATTTCAACATATAAAGTGAATTCAGTAATTATTTTAGTTTGTTAGAATCAAGAATATATGATCACATTTTGTGTAATACAACTTATGTATTATAGCCACTATCAGATATTGTCACTTATGAATTTTTGCACATAAAATCATATAATAACGCTATGTTAAATCGTAGAAATATATAAAAACACTTTCCAAGATAATCAAAAATTAATAACTTTCCGTCCTCTGGGAAGAACTTTGTCATCAATATCACCAACACCAAGAAAATGCTTGATGTACCAATGGATCATCATTCTTTGGAGTAGACCTTGACGCTTAATGATATATAATGATATCGCTAAATGGTAAGGTTTTCTCCAAAAACTTTATCAAAATATCCCCAATTTATCTAAGTTCCTCTATAAGAGAATGGTAATGTGTGTTATGATAGTTGAGTAATGGTATTTGATTTCTTAAACCTTAAATCTAATAAACATGGTTAACAATATGGAAATTAAAATTAATCTAAATTTAAAATAAATAAGAAAATAGTAGAGATGATAGAAACATTACAATTTTCTGGTATGCTGGTGGATTATAAAGTGTCATATACATGTATTTCTCAATACATGGAGGCTCTAATTTTTTATAATGTAGTACTTTGCAATGGAGAAATTTGATCAAAATTCAAGAGTGGTTATTAATTAGAGAGACACATTGTGTTCAATTTAGTTTTACTTACACATATTTTTCAACAAATCAATTCTATGTTAAAATCCTTTTTATCCATATAATTAACAAATTAAGTACTAGTGGCGGATACTTGAATCTGGTACATGGTAAAAAGTAGAAAATAAAGTGTACCAAAGTTGTTTAAGTTGTAAAAGAGAACTTTAATCGTTATATCAATAGATCTCAATTCCAACCTATCTAATGCCATAAAATACCAATTCTTAACCCAGCCAAAGCCAAAGAGACCAAATCGAGATGTTCCTTCAGACTCTGATGTTTTACCTTGAGTAGAAGATGCTTTTTTGATGAGTCGATTTGATCCAAGTTTGTGGAGAAACCACCCTGCAAAGAGAAAGTCAGGTATCGGGTTTTCTAAATAACAATCTGAGAATCTCATATTGTAATTTAATTTAATTCCTTATCACCAAATGATAAGGAGTTGTAAAAAAAGAGCACAAAATGTTTTACCTATCCAAGGGAATCCATGTTATAAAAGATGGAAACCTTTCCACTTTTCCTAAATTGATACATTTCCCTGTAGTAGGTAGCAAGGTCATAGTTGCAGATCAATGTCCTCCACCAATACAATAGATGTCATTTTCTTTGTTATTTGTATTAATAACATATCTCCTCTCCGTCCTTCAACTATTCTTGTTATCGACACTTGTGGTATCTCTTCTTTCAAGACATTTGTTCTCACTTCCCGTAGCTCGGGTCATCTTCTCACAATTTTCTTTTATCATTTTCTAAAATGAAACCAGTAAAAAAAATATATGATGTGAATTATAATAACACTTGCTTAATTGATTCTTAATAAACAATTATGCAAACACCTTTATATGACCTAGGCGATTGGATACAAGTTTTTTATTTAAAGATTCAATATATAATAAAACATCTGAAAGTATTGAATTTCTTCTTTGTAGTACTTCATTCTATAAAGATTAACAAACTATCAGAAGACAGAGCAAACAAAAAGTCCAAAATACAAATTCTACTTTTACAACGACAAGTGATACCTCAAAATTTCATACCACTGTCATTCCAAACAAATCCCAATACAACTCAGAACTGATAATAAGACATGATTGACACATAAAAATGATTTAATAAATACACCCTAATTAACACATAGTGTAACATAATAAAAGATCCCAAACACAAAATATCATATAAACAGAAAAGCAAGGAGGTAAATTAAACAATCATTAACAATAATCGACCAAATTTAATCTTCTCCTAAATTAAATTTAGTGAATTGAAAGAACTTTAGGAAAGATGATTTGGGGAAAAAAATACATTCCGTTCAAGGTTTAATCTTTTTCGAGATTTAATCTTCTTGGAGCTTTAGTCTTTACAAAGATTTAATATTCAGTGTTTGAGAGAAATATTTTAGTAAAGAATTAATCTTTCGCCGCAGTAGAGATTGTTTGACAGTCTGTGTTTTTTTAATAGACAACCGGGGAAAACAATTTCAACAAGCCCGCTCACAAGTTTTGAACAAGACCGCCTAACTTTTGGGCCCAAATCTCTGATCTACTGTAACGATTATATAATGTATTGCAATAACATGTATTTGTAACGACCTCGAAATTTTGTTAATTCAGTTGCAATGTTTTTAAAATCCCTTGCAATAGACATGAAATCACCTTTCAACAACAACATTTTTTAGATAGTTTTTAAAAATCTGGTTGCGAAAGCAATTCTATGGTATAGTGAACTAAACCCTGTATAACCATTATTCATTTAATACCTGATATTTATGAATTGATTTATGCTCTGAAATAAATATTTTATCAACATTAATGATGATTCTGTTTTATTAAATTACAATATTTATCATGTTGAATTTTTATAGCATTAGATAGCGTTCTAAATATGGAACATATTTGTGGTCAGACCAGATTGGTGGTCATATTAGGCCAATGTGTGCCTTGGATCCAGTATAGAGAAGAAAGCTGTGTGCCTTAATCGGGTTAGTGTGTCACTGATCAGCAGCCTAACCTTGGTTTAAACTTAAAAATGAATATCCAATTCTAATAATTTCTTAACAAGGAACTTGATTCCTATGAATCATTTCAATTGATCATTGTTTACACTCAGTTATTGTTATATATTATAACTTGCTGAGCTAGTTAGCTCACCCTTGTGAATCTGGTTAGGTCATTCTATAGTTAAAATGGAAATTGTTGGTAACGAGGACCCCCAGTCCAGTATGCGATCTAGGATTCCAGGTTGAGTTGGATCGAGCTAGTTTGAGTTATGCAAGTTTGTAAGAATGATTTCATTTTCAGTTGTAAGTTAAAGTAGTTAGGATTTGGTATGACGTAATAAAAGTTAAGGTTGTGGTTGGTTTTCATACTTTAACCTGTTGTGACCGTGGTTGCATAAATAACGGTAATTGCATATCATATTTCATATACAGGTTTATATAATATGTGTGTTGTGAACCCCAAACTTCTGACTCGGGTTTGGAGGGCGTCACAACCACCATCTCCGAAGCTATCAGCAATATTACCTAATATACAACATGTGCTACCACTAAAGCTACCAGCAATGCTACCATAAATTGCCACTACTAAGACTAACCAATATATCACCAATGCTACCACTATGACAACTAGCCATTCCACCACCAATATGACCCCTAAGCTACCACCAATGCCAACACCAATGCCACTACTAAGACTAACCAATATAACATCAATGCTACCACCTGTAATACCATAATTAAACTGGCCATAAATGGAACTGCTTAAGCTAGCACGAACTTTAACACAACCACCAATAATACAACCACTAAGCTACCAATAGGACCACTAAGCTACCACCAATGCCATTACTAAGACTAATGAATATAACATCAATGCTACCACCTGTAATACCATAATTAAACTGGCCATAAATGGAACAGCTTAAGCTAGCACGAACTTCAAAACCAACACCAATAATACCACTACCAATTCTCCTGCAAAGATTATCATTTTCAATGCCACCAATTGCACTAATAAGAGCACCAGGACCAATGGCACCATCAATGCCAGCAAATCCACTACTAATATTATCGTTTCTGGTACCACCAATGTATCCACTAAAGATGCTAGTCATGCTGCCACCAATCCCCCTATTAAACTACCCAATATACCACCAATGCTACTACCACTTATGCCATTATTAAAGTTTCCACCAATGATACTCCTTAAGTTAGCACAAACTCCACCACCAACAATCCCACCACCAATTCCACTCCTAAGATTACGACTACTAGTGCCACCAATTGGACTAGTAAAATTACCATCACCAGTGACACGGCCAACAATATTACTACCGAAATAAAGAAAAACCATAACTCTATACTTTTCAAATAGTTACGGATCTATAGAAGTTACTAAGCAACACATTCTAGTGAGGCTGAAAATGGTGACCCTACCTATTCATATATTGAAAATATAAGTTCTTCCAACACCAAAAAATTTGCCGAACAAAACCTATATCTCTATCAAGTAAGAAATCTCATTTTCAACCATCTGTGTTGTGAAATGAAGTTAAAAAGTGATGGGGCTTCGTGAGATGGGAAACTCCTAATGTAAGTAAATTTGGTGTTTTATTAGGTCAACAAAGAGTAATTTAGAGTTGTTTGTCTTATATACGTTAGATAAAAAATACACCCCACATAGATCCACTTGTACTATCTGCATTTATATTAATAATATATATTGGCATGGTAAAAGTTAAAGAATAATAAAGAAACGTGATATGGTACATTGATGAAGAGAATCAGAAGGCACTTGGAGCATTTTCTTCATTGTTTTTGGAACTTGTTGCAAGTAGCAAGAAAAATATAATTCCTGTGAAAATGTCTCTAAAGTAAGGTCATACATAAACATAAAATAAATTTAATAGTATAATTCAACAAATATGAACATAAAATATAAATAATGAGTGGGCTTCTTTTCTATAAATTTTCATTTTTTTCATATATCATGTATTTAATTATTTATGAGGAGCAAAAAAAATTAATACAAATATAACTGATTTTTTTTCAAACCTTGACATATAATCTTGAAAGGATAATTCTTGACATAGAGGTCATGTAAAAACAAATACAAGTGACATTCCATGTAAATCTACATAGATATATACAAGGAAAATTGGATACTTATTTTAATGTTTGATTTCTACCAAAAGTTTATGCAAATAACACAAATGAAAAGAAAATAAAGAAACAGGAAAATATAAATTATTACCTTAACTTTGTTAAACAACATCAATTCATGATAACCTGTAAACCTTATCCACTTAGTCCTCCACCAATTCATTTGGAGATGTGTTTAACTTTAGAGAACCAAAACACTCTTTCATAGAAAATATAAATAACTCCTAAACACTATTTCAAGGCCATGTACAAATTCATTTTGTTTGTAAGGCGGCGGGCTTGTGCTAATTTTAGGGTTTTACCTACCTTTTTAATATCCTATATTTTGGAGGCCAATTGTATATCATGGGTTTCAATGGGCCCAATTTAGTTTAAATTATTTTTTATCTTAGTATCAATTTCTTATTACAAATTCAATTTTTTTCTTTTTATAAAAATATAATTTAACAAAGTCTGCTCCATGTATTATACAAAATAATTGGGTGTTGCTCCATATATTACTCTAATTTATTTTGTATTGTAAATAAAATGAGATTCTATAAATTAAGTGGTAAGCATTGTATAAAAAACTTAACTAAAAATGATATTTTCTCGAAAATTTTAAATTTTATTTAGTGAAATTATATATTAATTCCCTAGTGACCTCAACTAACAATAATATATGTACCACTACAACCCTAAATAAGAATAATAGAAGTACTACTAACATACATTCGAGTCTTAAAAACCTCTCACAATAATTCAGATATTATTGGTCATGTAAAAATTAATATTACCATGACAACATTTAATCAAATTAAATTTCTAGAGGTATAAGATAGCATAACAAATTTTTGACAATACAATTTTTAAAAATATTTACTAATTGCTACGTTTATTTAAACATAGGAATTAAAATGAATGATAATATGATTGTTGATTTTTATTTTATTCTTAGTCAATTTGATTTGAACATGTAAAATGACAATATATTGTGGGTAACACTACATATACCATATTCATTCACTGGTTGATTCGGAAAAATCTAAATTGGGAAGCAATTGAATGAGAAATGCACTGATAGTGTCTAAGTATATAAGTTGTTTGACTTGACTATATGTACTTTAACATAATTATAATGAATATTTTTAATATTTTCAATTTTAATGAAAATTTATTATTTAAAATAATGCTTATATTTATAAACTTGTTTTATAACTCAAAATTTTCAACAGACAAATTTTCCAACAAATTTTGGGTCTTTTCACAAGGTGGGTATGAAATACAAAAAGAACATTATTTTGTCAAATATGTACAAAAATATAATTCCATTATTTTTTTAAGATGAATAAAGAGGATACGTACAAAAATTATTTCTAGAATTTCCTTTTTTGAATAAATTTATTAATATTAAACTTTAATTCAAAAAATAATTATTTTAAAAATATAATTATTTTAAAAAGATATGTATTATGGGATGAAGTATATTCTACTAAGTTTGGCTAAGATTTTAAGTAATTCATCATTTATATTGACTTTGGTATGAAATGACTATTATCATTTACATTACTTAAAAAATTGAGTTCTGATTTCTTGAAAATTAAAAAATGGCTTATAAACCTTCAAAAAATTTGGTGTCAAAAGTTGATGATATTTGTATATAACTATCACATTTTTTCCATTAGTATTTCATATGAGAGTTTACCAAAAATTACCTCATCAGTATTTATTGATAAATACTTCTCATTAATATTGTTTATATTAGTATTTTTTTGATATTATAGTATATGTATTCAGACTCCTTATTGATTTTATCTTTATATTGATTGTGTAAGTGTGCACAGAAATTAGGTTAATACTAGTAGGTTAACACTGGTGCATTTATTTTATCATACACATAACCTACAAGCTCTAAAGATATTTGCTCATGTTGAGCTAGAGAATTTTGTAATAAGTTTTTATTCAATAATATAAAAACTATTCTTCATTATTGAGTACATAATTGGATTTGATTGTTATAATTATATTGACCCCCTCTATAGGTAATTAAAGGCCTAAAAATTGATATCAAAGCTTGGTGTTTATATAAAATCACATTAAGATCGAGAAAATAATCACCAGTTATACCCTGTGATACCATGTGCCCTGTTTTCCATAACTGTTTATATTCTGTAAAGAAGCATACAATTTATTTAGTCACAACTATTTTCAAAAAGAAATATTTATGTTTTGCAAAACTATTCTTTTATGTAAAAGATTGATTTAAAAGCTAAATAAGTTGATTGATTCTTTACAGAAAATGCCTTCCAGAAGAAATACCCGCACCAACACCCATAATGAAGAAACCAACAACAATAATAACCAAGATGATACAACCCAGAATGTGAACCCAGGACCCATGGACCCAGCAATATCCCAGATTCTTCAAATCTTGGCCCAACAAACAGTTCACCGGGCACAACAACAACAAAGACAGACCAATCCCCAGGTAACTTTCAAAACTTTTCAGGCAATAAACCCACCAGAATTCAAGGGTTCCTTAGAGCTAATTGAAACAAATATTTGGTTAAAGGAAATAGAAAAGGCATTTGCCTTAGTGAAAGTGAAAGAGGAACAGAAGGTTGAGTTTGCAAGTTACTATCTGAAGAATGAGGCCACCTATTGGTGGGAAATGGTGAAGACATTGGAAGGCACAGATGTTATTAGTTGGGAAAGGTTCAAGGAATTGTTTTTAGCAAAGTATTTTCCTCAGTTTGTTCAGGATCAAATGGAGCTGAAGTTTTTAGAGTTAAAGCAAGGGAATATGTCGGTAACAGATTATGAGGTGAAGTTTGAGGAATTGTCAAGGTATGTGCCGTCGTATGTTGATAGTGATAGAAAGAAAGCTAAGAGATTCCAGCAAGGCTTAGAGCCATGGATCAGGGGGAAGGTAGCTATTTTTAAATTGGATACCTATGCCGGGGTTGTACAGAAGGCTATGATCGCAGAGACAGAGAGTGAGATGTTCCAGAAAGATAAGGAAAGCAAGAAAAGGAAAGTTGAGGGAAGTGAGGGTCAGTCACAAACAAGGAAATTTCCAAATTTTAAGAAGGGCAAGTTTCAGCCAGGGAGAAATTTTAATTTCAGGAGACAAAATGTAGGAGACGGAGGCCAGGGCAATCGTCCAGCTAATGTGAATCTACCGAATCAGTTGAGATTAACTTTTCCAGATTGTCAAGTATATGGAAAGAAGCATGGAGGAGTTTGTAACAAGTTGAATGTGGTATGTTTTAAATGCAACCAGAAAGGGCACTACTCAAGGGAGTGCCGAAATCAGCCAGCAAGAGAGCCAACAAATAAAGATCAACCTATCCGGAATCCAGCAGTGAAAGTTCCAGTCATTGGATTTACATGCTTTAAATGTGGGAAGCCAGGACATATGGCCAGGGATTGCAAGACACCAGCCCCAGTCAGTAATGCATTGAGAATTATGGGATCTACCCCAACAGTGAATGAGACTCCGAGGGCTAGAATTTTTGACATGTCGGTGAAGGATGCGATCCAGGATACGGATGTCGTGGTAGGTACGCTTAATGTGAACTCTTTATGTGCCAAAGTGTTAATAGATTCGGGAGCAACTTGATCGTTTGTTTCACAAGATTTTGTTAGTAAATTAAATTGTCCAGTTGAGTGCTTAAATGAAATAATGACTGTGGAGTTAGCAAATCAAGAACGTGTAGCTGTGAATCAAGTTTGTGAGAATTGGGAGGTTGAGATTTTAGGTAGTAAGTTTTGTGTAGATTTGATACCATTTAAGTTAGGAGAATTTGATGTGATATTAGGGATGGATTGGTTATCTAAGCATGATGCTCAGATAGATTGTCGAAATAAGAAAGTAATGGTGAAAACGCCAGACGAAAGAATAGTAACATTCAAAGGTCAGAAACAAGTAAAGAAGTTCTTAACGATGATTCAAGCCAAGAAGTTACTACGGCAAGGATGCGACCATTTTGTAGCATACGTGATTGACAAAAGTCAGGAGCCAACAAAACATGAAGATATCCCAGTAGTGAATGAATTTCCAGACGTATTTCCCGACGAATTGCCAGGACTTCCTCCAGATAGAGAAATTGAATTTGCGATCGACTTAGCACCTGGAACAGAACCAGTATCCAAGGCCCCGTACAGAATGGCGTCTGTTGAGATGAAAGAGCTAGCAAAGCAATTGCAGGAATTGTTAGAGAAAGGAGTAATCAGACCCAGCGTATCTCCGTGGGGTGCACCGGTATTATTTGTCAAGAAGAAAGATGGAAGCATGAGACTGTGCATCGACTATAGGGAGCTCAACAAGTTGACAATCAAGAATAAGTATCCGTTACCCAGAATTGATGATTTGTTTGACCAATTGAAGGAAGCCAAGTATTTCTCCAATATCGATTTAAGATCGGGATATCATCAACTGAAGATCAAACCAGAAGATATACCAAAGATAGCTTTCAGAACAAGGTATGGACATTACAAGTTTTTAGTGATGTCTTTTGGATTGACCAACGCCCCAGCAGCGTTTATGGACCTGATGAACAGAATTTTCAAGGAATATTTGGACAAGTTCGTTATAGTATTTATAGACGATATTTTAATCTATTCAAAGACGAAGGAGGATCATGCGGAACATTTAAGGACAACTTTGGAGATTTTTAGGAAAAAGAAGTTATATGCTAAATTATCGAAGTGTGAGTTTCGGCTACAAGAAGTTCAGTTCTTAGGACACATAGTCAGTAACGAAGGGATCAAAGTGGACCCGACAAAGATCGAAGCAATTACGAATTGGGAGAGACCGAGAACACCCACTGAGGTAAGAAGTTTCTTGGGATTGGCAGGATATTATCGACGATTCGTTCATAATTTCTCAAGGATTGCCACACCATTAACAAAGCTTACACAAAAGAATGAAAAGTTTATATGGAATGACAAGTGCGAAGAAAGTTTTCAGGAATTGAAGCGGAGATTAATCACAACACCTGTGTTGTCACTTCCAGACGATCAAGGGAATTTCGTAATTTATAGTGATGCTTCTCATAAAGGATTAGGATGTGTTTTAATGCAGCACGACAAGGTGATTGCGTATGCGTCAAGGCAATTGAAACCACACGAACAAAAGTATCCTACTCATGACTTGGAGCTAGCAGCTATGGTTTTTGCTTTGAAGATTTGGAGACATTATTTGTATGGAGAAAAGTGTGAGATTTTCACGGATCACAAAAGTTTGAAATATATATTTACCCAGAAGGAACTTAATATGAGGCAAAGGAGATGGTTAGAATTGATCAAGGATTATGATTGCTCGATTAATTATCATCCCGGTAAGGCGAACGTGGTGGCAGACGCATTAAGTCGGAAGGAAAAGTTAAATGAGTCATCAGTACCTGAAGATATATATAAGGAATTTCAGAAATTGGAATTGGAAATTAGAGTTTGCGAACCTGAGGAAGCGAAAGTGTACAGTATGACTTTCCAGCCAGAGTTGTTGGAGAAAATAAAGAAATGTCAGAAAGATGTAATGGATCAAGATATAAATCGTTTGGTAGGTGAAGAATTATGCACGCAGAAGGATGATCAAGGCATTTTGAGATTTTCATCTAGAATCTGGATTCCACCAGTGACGGAGTTAAAAATGAAATATTACAAGAAGCACATAGTTCAAGATATTCCATCCATCCAGGGAGTACCAAAATGTACAGAGACTTAAAGAAAAATTATTGGTGGCCAGATATGAAGAGGGAAATTGTGGAATGGGTTAGCAAATGTTATACCTGTCAGAGAGTTAAAGCAGAGCATCAAAGACCAAGCGGATTGCTACAGCCATTGGAGATTCTAGAGTGGAAGTGGGAACATATTACCATGGATTTTATAGTTGGATTACCAAGGAAAAGGGCTAATCATGATTCCATTTGGGTTATAGTGGATAGACTTACCAAGACAACTCATTTTCTGCCTATAAATGAAAGATTTTCGCTCGACAAGTTGGTCCATATGTACCTAAAAGAAATTATAGTTCATCATGGAGTTCCAGTATCTATCGTATCTGATCGAGATCCAAGGGTTAATTTAAGATTCTGGAAGAGTTTTCAAGAATGTTTGGGAACAAGACTGAATATGAGTACAGCTTATCACCCCCAAACGGATGGCCAAAGTGAAAGAACGATCCAGACAATCGAGGATATGTTACGTGTTTGTGCGATTGATTTCAAAGGAAGCTGGGACAAACATTTACCTCTGGTAGAGTTTGCTTATAACAACAGTTATCATGCCAACATTGGAATGCCACCCTATGAAGCCCTTTATGGATGCAAATGTAGATCTCCAATATATTGGGACGAAGTAGGAGAACGCAAGATACTTGGACCTGAACTGGTACAGCAGACAAAGGAAGTTATTGAACTTATCCAGAAAAGATTAATAGCCACTCAAAATCGTTAGAGGAAATATGCAGACCAATCAAGGAAAGACATGGAATTTGAAGAAGAAAGCTTGGTATTACTGAAAGTATCACCATGGAAAGGACTAACGAGGTTTGGAAAGAAAGGGAAGCTAAGCCCAAGATATGTCGGACCTTTTGAGATCCTAAAGCGCGTTGGCAAAGTAGCTTACGAATTGGCGTTACCTCCGCATATGAAGCACATTCATAATGTTTTTCATGTATCAGTGCTCAAGAAATATAATCCAGACTCCAGGAATGTAATAGAATATGAGCCAATAGAGCTTCAGGCAGATTTATCATATGTAGAGAGTTCGATAGAGATTCTAGAGGCAAGAGAGAAAGTATTGAGAAATAAAGTGGTAAAGTTAGTAAGAGTATTGTGGAGAAACCCAAAGGTTGAAGAGTCAACCTGGGAGTTAGAAAGTGATATCATAGAAAAGTACCCTCATTTATTTTCTTAGAGATTCTGAGGACATAATCCTTTTAAGGGGGGAAGGATGTAATATCCGGGATATATCGTGTAATTATTTTTGCTATTATATAATTATTATGTGTGTTCAATATCTATTCTGTGAGTTAATTGTTAAGTGTTATCTGTACTTGAATATTCAAAAATAATATTAATTGAGTATTTTAATTTTTATATGTCCAAAATAAAATATAGATAATTGTCATATCTTCCTAATTATTTTTATGTTGGTTTATGGATTTATAAGAATCATATGAAATTTCTAAAATCTTTTTCTGGGTAATTAAAATCTATTTTATAAAAACGGGAACCAACCGACGTCAATCGTTGTTACGTTTTTGGAACCCGAAACTCGTTCGAGAACTCCTTCCTAACCGAATTATAATATTCCGAGCATATTCCATGTTTCGACTTTTTCGATCCAGCTTACGGTTTGTCCTGCGCGGGTCCCGGCGCAACATTTTCGATACAATATTCCTTTCGGTAAATTAATAAAACCCGTATTTTCGATAAACGGGAGCTTTTTATTAAACTATCCCAATTATCACTTCGTAATACGTGTAACCAGGCGCTGAGACCAAGACCGCAGTACAAATTGTACTGATTTGGATAATTATCCCGAAAACCGATACCGTTTGGATCAGTTTTTACAAATAAACGTACCGTTTTATATCCGGAATGATCCATAATTATCCATAATTATTAATAGCCTTTTACCGTATTTTATTTCGTATAAAAATCATTTGCAGATAGTTAATTATATAATTTTTAGAGAAAAGCCCTAATTTCTTAAAACTGTTCTAAAAATCAAACAGCAAAACGAAGACGTTACCGATCTCTGTTTTTAAATCCTGAGTAACCAAAACGATGGATTTGAGGTGTTCTATCAGATTCTGAGCTTTGTTTCACTGTAGAAATCAAGGTTATTTTTCTAAAAATTTATTTATTTTTGAATTTATTTTATTAAAAATATGAATTTTTGTTCGGATGATTGTTTGTATGATTTGATGATTGCATGTTGTAGAGCTTGTTTTCCTGATGATTTTCATATGTCATACGTCTGATTTGGAGTTCAATAACATGCTCAAAAGTGGGTTTAATTTTCGAATTTCAAAATTAGGGTTTATAACCCGTATGAATGTTTTCAATTAAAATTTGGGGGTTTTTGATTCAGGGGTTATTAACTGTTGATTTATAGTGGGTTGTGTTCCTTATAAAATAAAAATCATTTTCCAAAATCCATATGACATAAGATATAAAATTCCACACCTGGCTAAGGCACAAATACCTCGTGACACACTATGATAGTTCATAATTTCGGTGAATAATGCGGTATGAGAGAGTGTGCGCTCCATCATAAGTAGCACTCCCTAGTAAGGTATCAAAAATGCTAGTTTGGAACTATACGCAATTACTAACTGGTTCATAAGTCAGAGCTGACTGGGAATTCTTATTTGTAAAACAGGGTAGTTGATCTATAAATTTTAAAACAAAAGCAGTGCAAAAATATTTAAAAGATTTCAAATTAAATAAAGTGTGAAGAGTTAACTTAGGTTAATAGCAATATTGTCAAATTATGTTGCCAAAATGAAGCTAGACATACATAATAATCAGAATGTTAACATGTACATGCCACTAAGCTAACCACACTTTAACTTTATAAAGCTTAACTCATAATAACAATTAAATGTCATTACAAGTAACAAAATAAATTCATATTGACATATAAATAGGACCATTCTCATATAATAGTTCAAAATAGTGTACCGATAAATAAAAAAAACTCAACACTTAAATACATTATATATAATAATAATAAATCAAGTATATGTAAACTATTTAAATTCAGAATTAAATAGATGTACATTTAATATTTACTATCTATATAATCCTTAAAATAAAGTAACAAAGATAAATAAAATAGGTAACATATGCTTATGATTATGCAAGTGGACAAAATATAAATATTGGTGTATAAAATTTTCATAACCTTACGTGTGAAAATATCATTATACAAAATAAGTATAATCAATTTAATAAATCAGCATATATTTAATTGGTGCACTAATCTAAATGCATATCTAAATCCAACATATATTTAACATATAACATATGAATTATTATGCATGCACAAAACATATAATTATAAACATAAATTCATGCATTAAATATTTACAAAAAAAATGGTTATTATTAACTAAAACATTTAAAAATCAACATCAAAGTAAATGATTAAATTAAGTAAACTATAGTGTTATACAAATAACCATGGAACTAAATAATAAAAAAAACTAATAACAAGTGAATTAGAATAGTGATACATAAGTTCACAAAAATGTAATTTAATTATATATATATATATATATAGAAGTATGCAATAAACATGTGAAATACATAAATACAAATATAGGAAATACAACATACCTGAAAAGAAAAGATGTTATACAGAGATAAAATGATATGCTAATACCCTATTTATACATAAGTTGGTTGAATGAGTTTTTCAAATACACATAACATGTACTAATAAATATACGCAACATAACTACACCTATTATTAAATTCTAGTGATAAAATAAATATATATTAAATTAAAATTATGCATATATAAATTAAAACAATTTTTTTAACCTTACTTAAATATTTTAGATAACTAGAAATGTTTATTTTTAATATAAAAATACGCGTCTTTAGATTTAATAACAAATCTATATAATAAAATATTATTTTTCTTATATAACCAAATAATTAAAAATGCGAAAAATGTATATATATATATAATTACAAAAATCATGGTTATTACAAAATTGATCATGGTAATGATGAAGATATCCTACAAATTGATGCTCTTTTAGTTAAAAAGTTTAGAAATATGGGCTATATAGACTTCAAAAAAAATGTTTTTGAAAAAAAGGCTCTACTTCCTCCAACTTTATTTTGATAAGAGGAATTAAAGAAAGAATTATCCCAAGGAGTCAAGGTATGGGAAAATTACAAGTCAAAAATCAAGTGCTATAATTGTGATGAAGTCAGACACTTTGCTGCTCATTCAGAAAGCCAAACCAAACGCTAAGAAGAAGGAAGCCTTGATCAGCAAGAAGAAGAATTGAAGCAAGTTTTGACCAGAAGAACAATTGGGATGATACATTACAAGAGTACAAACTATGCACACAAAAAATTGCATAATGTTCTATTTTAAAGGGCTTTTCTTAATTTTAGGTAAAAGTTACAAAATAAACTAATGGAGATTAAATAATTTAAACATGTATATTTTATTTTATGGAATGATATTATCTTGTTAAACTAACACTGTTGAACAATCAACTTTTGGAAATTTATATGAATTATTCATAGTAAAGTAAATATTTATTTAAATTGAAATGATATCAATAGTGTAAATTTGTTTTTATGATTTTCTTGCTAATAAAATATGTTAAACACATTATTGAGAGTCATTTTAAGGATAAAATAAAGAACATGAACTCATAAATTGTTATGATAAAAACAAACACATTATTCTCAAATCTACTTACTCAAATTTACAAGGAAAATACAATATTGTAAAAAATAAAACTTAAATAATCATCATAAACATATTTATGTTTGCAAAATAAATTGAACAAATTAAATATTTAAACTTGAATTATAAAGTAACTTATATAAAATATGTAAATGTCAAGATTAATGAATACTGATATGTCTTTTCTAAAAAAATACACAACATTAATAAATGAATAAGAAAATAATTTATATACTGAATATGAAAAAAAAATTATTTTATCTTTATCGCCTCCCAACAACACCTAGTATTTTACAAAAAATATAAATTTAAACAATTCGATAAAAATAATGAACAATTATCCGGTATCCAATTTAAAGTCCAATTATATAACAACTAAATCGACTAATTATTATTGAATCAATATATGTAAATAAGGTACTTAATATTGATAAATGATATATAAAAATACATTATATTTAGTGCTAAATATAAACCATAAAAAATTTGAAAAACTCGTCTGATTCCATCTTAAGAAAGTCATATTTAAAAAGGCCCGAAGCTGCGTGAACATCTATTTTATTATAAAACTTTGCTTCTCTCCTAAAGGGAAAAAACTTGGATTTACAAAAATTTGGAATTTTAAAAATATCGGAAAAAAAAATTTGATAGTTTTATTTTTCATCCAATTTTGTACACTAAAATATTTTGGGATAAATTCTAAATGGGAAACAATTCTACACATCTTTAATATATTAAAAGAAAATTAACAAATGTACATTATTTTTTGAAGAAATGAAAAGTAATAAAATTAAGTTTTTTACATATATCTAATTCAGACGTGCTGTAATTTGCGCCATTCTTGGCCCTCAAAATTTTGTATAAAAATCCAAATTCAATAGTTTTTTAGAAAAATTGATTTGATCCAAATTCTAAATATGTAAATTAATAAAGCCACCCTTAACACTATTTAATTTATCTTTATTTAAATTATTAAATATTTATCTTTTAAGTTTAAATGAACATTTATCTTTTTTAGTTGAAATAAACTAGTCAATTAAATTATAATTATTATGTTCCCACTATGGCTTATTGGCTTTCTATTCTATCAAAATTTTATTTTTGTTTGCTAATAGAACCTATAATATTTCTCACTTTGTAAGTCAAGAGTTATTATTGCTATTTTAAGCAAGCAAAATAACTTCTAATTGGATTTATCTTCTTGTACCTAGATAATCCATCAAGAAACTAAAAATTCTTGTTTTCAATAGAATTGGTGGGACCAAAATTCAAGACTTGTTCCACTAAAACCAAGTCCTGACAACACTTTAAATACTCATTTAAATTTGATAAAATTTACATAAAAATAAGTCAACAAAGAAACATGCAAATCAATATAAGAAGCAGTGTTTAAGATATAGCAAGTCTACTATAGACCACCCCACATGAAGCATGTTTTTTACATAGTATTTAGCATAAAATGATTTAGAAATAATAGTTGCTGCCATCACTAATGGGGAATTCAGAGGATGGAATCATTGGCATGTTGTTCTCCAAGTATGCAGAAGGAGCAGCAACCCCACTTCCAAGTTGTACCAAGTAACCAACATCCTTAAGAATCATCTTCATACCACTAAGACACCCTATCACTTGCAACTACAAAAAACAACGGTAAGTTTATAGTAGAATATTTATAAATATTTCATTGTTTTTCGAAATAGTTAGTAAGAGGTAAATAGAGAGAAAATATTTATAACTTGTCTCGTTTATGAGTGATTGTGTAGTCTTAGCAAAAGGAAGTAGGGTACAAGGTTATGGCTCATATTATGAATTTGACATAGTTTTGTTAAAGCTTCTCAAATAGAATTGAGGAACTAACATATTTTACTATTAATCTTGTCTCTGGTCAATATGTAGATGCAACAAAATCTATAACATTGAATATATGAAATGACAATATACCTCATTTAGATTTCTCACATGATCTATCCTTGAATCCTTTCATACTACTTTATTAAGTCCAAGCCATAAGATTCAGTTGTATCATTCTATGCCCTTCTAATAACTTCTCAACTATCAATGTACGCACGTACCATAACCGCAGTAACAATATGACTAATATGACTAAACCGTTCATCTTTCTCAGTGCAGTTTTTCAGCCCCCAGGCCTCCACAACAAACCTGTGATATGAACATATAGTCACACAATATCCATAAATGTAAAATAGAGATGAGCACAGAATAATCCGATTCTTCAAATTCTGTAAGCAATTAGATGATGAAATAAAAATCGACTACAATTAAAATCATTGCACTTGTAATTCTTAAATCATCTATAAACTGAACTGGTTTGTAATATTTACATTGTATCTACAAATAATTGTTTTAACATGTTTCTACTTTCTATACATCTCACAAAGAATACATAATCAAACAAAAAATATTTTCAGTGTTTTGCTTAAGCTGCATATAAGAATAAAGAATTTAACTTGTTGTTGTTGCAAGGGGAGTGTGCCCTGCTATTATGTTATCAAGTCTTTCCTCGAATATTAGATCAAGTGATGCCTGAGACAAGATAAAAGTTGAATGGAACGAGTACAAAATCTCGTGTTCAATTTGTTTCACCTATTTGGCTCTCATTACATAAGCAACTCATGACTTCTTGTTTATATATAAAAATAATATATAAGACTCTGTGTTAGGAGGGTTAGGAGGGTCAGATATATTTCAACATATAAAGTGAATTCAATAATTATTGTAGTTTGCTAGAATCAAGAATATATGATCACATTTTGTGTAATACAACTTATGTATTATAGCCACTATCAGATATTGTCGCTTATGAATTTTTGCACATAAAATTATATAATAACGCTATGTTAAATCGTAGAAATATATAAAAACACTTTCCAAGATAATCAAAAATTAATAACTTTCCGTTCTTTGAGAACAACTTTGTCATCAATATCACCAACACAAAAAAAATGCTTGATGTACCAATGAATCATCATTCTTTGGAGCAGACCTTGACGCTTAATGATATATAATGATATGGCTACATGGTAAGGTTTTCTCCAAAAACTTTATCAAAATATCCACAATTTATTTAAATTCCTTTTTAAGAGAATGGTAATGTGTGATATGATAGCTGAGTAATGGTATTTGATTTCTTAAACCTTAAATCTAATAAATATGGTTAACAATATGGAAATTAAAATTAATTTAAATTTAAAATAAATAAGAAAATAGTAGAGATGATAGAAACATTACAATTTTCTTGGTATTTTAGTGGATTATAGAGTGTTGTATACATGTATGTCTTAATACATGGAGGCTCTAATTTTTTATAATGTAGTACTTTGCAATGGAGAAATTTGATCAAAATTAAAGAGTGGTTATTAATTAGAGAGACACATTGTGTTTAATTTAGTTTTACTTACACATATTTCTCAACAAATCAATTCTATGTTAAAATCCTTTTTATCCATATAATTAACAAATTGAGTTCTAGTGGCGGATACTTGAATCTGGTACATGGTAAAAAGGAGAAAATAAAGTGTACCAAAGTTTTTTAAGTTGTAAAAGAGAACTTTAATCGTTATATCAATAAATATCCATTCCAACCTATCTTATGCCTTAAAATATCAATTCTTAACCTAGCCACACCCTTTTTTCCCTTGTGACTTCAGAGCAATCATTGTATTATGAGCTAATAGCCTCCCTTCATTAAAAACACTCTGTTGTTAGACACTGTCTAGATTAAGCATAGTTTAAACTTATTCACCACCACCTTCGACAGTATGCACATCACAACATTATAAAAATAGATAGCTCGAAGATCTTCCATATGTTTCAGTTATTTAACCTTAGGAATAAGACATACAAGCCTACGATTTAGTTCCCTTGGCCCATGTCGTGTATCAAAGAAAATCTGACAAAATAGAACAACATATCTTTTAAAAATATTTCAATACGTATGAAAAATGCCGGGTTCGACCCATGTGGATCTAGTGAGTTATATTGATGCATGAACAAGACTACATTCTTAACTTCCTCCTCCCTAATAGGTACTATGACCTACTGATTGTGAAATAATAATTAAAAAAAGTTTGTAAAAAGGGTAAAATTTGACACGACCTTAATCGAATAACCATATATCAAACAAAACGGTAAAATTTGACAGAAATTTAAACAACTTCCCCGAGCAGAAACAAAACCATGTAAAGCCATAGGAAAAAACATATGTGTGTGTACTATCCAACTAAATCATAGTGGAAGACATATAGATGTGGAGGCCATAACAAGGAATATCAGATATGCATGTCCCATAATTACAATATACCTATTTATCTTGTCGTGGTTTCGATATTTTTGTTTATAACTATGAGCCAAAGCCAAAGCGACCAAATCGAAATGTTCCTCCAGACTCTGATATTTTACCTTGAGCTGAAGATGCTTTTTTGATGAGTCGATTTGATCCATGTTTGTGGAGAAACCACCCTGCAAAGAGAAAGTCAGGTACCGGGATTTGTAAATAACAATCTGAGAATCTCAGATTGAAATTTAATTTAATTCCTTATCATCAAATGATAAGGAGTTGTCAAAAAATAGTACAAAATATTTTACCTATCCAAGGGAATCCATGTTATAAAAGATGGCAACCTTTCCACTTTTGCTAACTTGATATATTTCCCTGTAGTAGGTAGCAAGGTCATAGTTGCGGATCAATGTCCTCCACCAATACTATACATGTCATTTTCTTCATTATTTGTATTAATAACATATCGCCTCTCCGTCCTTGAACTATTCTTGTTATCGACACTTGTTGTATCTCTTCTTTCAAGACATTTGTTCTCAGTTCCCGTAGCTTGGGTCATCTTCTCACAATTTTCTTTTATCTTTTTCTAAAATGAAACCAGTAAAAAAAATTATAAGATGTGAATTATAATAACACTTGCTTAATTGATTCTTAATAAACAATTATACAAATACCTTTATATGACCTAGGCGATTGGACCCAAGTTTTTTATTTAATGAGTCAATATATAATAAAACATCTGAAAGTATTGAATTTCTTCTTTGTAGTACTTCATTCTATAAAGATTAACAAACTATTAGAACATGGAGCAAACAAAAAGTCCAAAAAACAAATTCTACTTTTACAACGACAAGTGATACCTTACAATTTCATACCACTGTCATTCCAAACAAATCCCATTACAACTCAGAACTGATAATAAGACACGATTGACACATAAATATAATTTAATAAAAAAATCCCTAATTAACAAATAGTGTAACATCCATAAAAGATCCCAAACACAAAATAACATAAAAACATGAAAGCAAGGAGGTAAATTAAACAATAATTAACAATAATCAACCAAATTTAATCTTCTCCTAAATTAAATTTAGTGAATTGAAAGAACTTTAGGAAACATGATTGGGGAAAAAAATACATTGCGTTCAAGGTTTAATCTTTTCCGAGATTTAATCTTCTTGGAGCTTTAGTCTTTACAAAGATTTAATATTCAGTGTTTGAGAGAAATATTTCAGCAAAGATTTAAACTTTCGTCGCAGTGGAGATTGTTTGACATTCTGTGTTTTTTTGTTTATTTAATAGACAGCCGGGAAAACAATTTCAGCAAGCCCGCTTCTCAAAGAGAATTGAGGAACCAACATATTTTACTATTAATCTTGTCTCTGGTCAATATGTAGATGCAACAAAATCTATAACATTGAATATAAGAAATGACAATATACCTCATTTAGATTTCTCACATGATCTATCCTCTAATCCTTTCATGCTACTTTATTAAGTCCAAGCCATAAGATCCAGTTGCAGTAACAATATGACTAAATGACTTAACCGTTCATCTTTCCTAGTGCAGTTTTTCAGCCCCCAGGCCTCCACAACAAACCTGTGATATGAACATATAGTCACACAATATCCAAAAATATAAAATAGAGATGAGAACGGAATAATTTGATTCTTAAAATTCTGTAAGCAATTAGATGATGAAATAAAAATGGACTACAATTAAAATCATTGCACTTGTAATTCTTAAATCATCTATAAACTGCCATGGTTTGTAATATTTACATTGTATCTACAAATAAAGGATTCAACATGTTTCTACTTTCTATGCATCTCACAAAGAATACATAATCAAACAAAAAGTATTTTCAGTGTTTTGCTTAAGCTGCATATAAGAACAAAGCATTTAACTTGTTGTTGTTGCAAGGGGAGTGTGCCTTGCTATTACCTTATCAAGTCTTTCCTCGATAATTAGATCAAGTGATGCTCTGAGACCATATTAAAGTTGAATGGAACGAGTACAAAATCTTGTGTTCAATTTGTTTCACCTTTTTCGCTCTCATTGCATAAGCAACTCATGACTTCTTGTTTATATATAAAAATAATATATAAGACTCTGTGTCAGGAGGGTGAGGAGGGTTAGATATATTTCAACATATAAAGTGAATTGAATAATTATTTTAGTTTGCTAGAATCAAGAATATATGATCACATTTTGTGTAATATAACTTATGTATTATAGACACTATCAGATATTGTCGCTTTTGAATTTTTGCACATAAAATCATATAATAACTCTATGTTAAATCGTAGAAATATATAAAAACACTTTCCAAGATAATCAAAAATTAATAACTTTCCGTTCTCTGAGAACAACTTTGTCATCAATATCACCAACACCAATAAAATGCTTGATGTAACAATTGATCATCATTCTTTGGAGCAGACCTTGACGCTTAATGATATATAAAGATATCGCTAAATGGTAAGGTTTTCTCAAAAAACTTTATCAAAATATCCCCAATTTATTTAAGTTCCTCTATAAGAGAATGATAATGTGTGTTATGATAGTTGAGTAATGGTATTTGATTTTTTAAACCTTAAATCTAATAAACATGGTTAACAATATGGAAATTAAAATTAATCTAAATTTAAAATAAATAAGAAAATAGTAGAGATGATAGAAACATTACAATTTTCCTGGTATGCTGGTGGATTATAGAGCGTTGTATACATGTATTTCTCAATACATGGAGGCTCTAATTTTTTATAATGTAGTACTTTGCAATGAAGAAATTTGATCAAAATTAAAGAGTGGTTATTAATTAGAGAGGCACATTGTGTTCAATTTAGTTTTACTTACACATATTTTTCAACAAATCAATTCTATGTTAAAATCCTTTTTATCCATATAATTAACAAATTAAGTGCTAGTGGCGGATACTTGAATCTGGTACATGGTAAATAGGAGAGAATAAAGTGTACCAATGTTGTTAAAGTTGTAAAAGAGAACTTTAATCGTTATATCAAAAAATCTCCATTCCAACCTATCTAATGCCATAAAATATCAATTCTTAACCCAACCAACCAAATCATAGTGGAAGACATGTAGATGTGCAGGCCATAACAAGGAATATTAGATATGCATGTCCCATAATTACAATATACTTGTTTGTCTTGTCGTGGTTTCGGTATTTTTGTTTATAACTATGAGCCAAAGCCAAAGAGACCAAATCGAGATGTTCCTTCAGACTCTGATGTTTTACCTTGAACAGAAGATGCTTTTTTGATGAGTGGATTTGATCCAAGTTTATGGAGAAACCACCTTGCAAAGAGAAAGTCAGGTACCGAGATTTGTAAATAACAATCTGAGAATCTCATATTGTAATTTAATTTAATTCCTTATCACCAAATGATAAGGAGTTGTCAAAAAAAGAGCACAAAATGTTTTACCTATCCAAGGGAATCCATGTTATAAAAGATGGCAACCTTTCCGCTTTTGCTAACTTGATACATTTCCCTGTAGTAGGTAGCAAGGTCAAAGTTGCAGAGCAATGTCCTCCACCAATACTATAGATGTCATTTTCTTCGTTATTTGTATTAATAACATATCGCCTCTCCGTCCTTGAACTATTCTTGTTATTAACACTTCTGGTATCTCTTCTTTCAACATATTTGTTCTCACTTCCCGTAGCTCGGGTCATCTTCTCACAATTTTCTTTTATCTTTTTCTAAAATCAAACCAGTAAAAAAAATTATAAGATGTGAATTATAATAACACTTGCTTAATTGATTATTAATAAACAAGTATACAAACACCTTTATATGACCTAAGCGATTGGACACAAGTTTTTATTTAACGAGTCAATATATAATAAAATATTTGAAAGTATTAAATTTCTTCTTTATAGTACTTCATTCTATAAAGATTAACAAACTATCAGAACACGGAGCAAACAAAAAGTCCAAAATACAAATTCTACTTTTACAACGACAAGTGATTCCTCACAATTTCATACCACTATCATTCCAAACAAATCCCAATACAACTCAAAACTGATAATAAGACACGATTGACAAATAAACATGATTTAATAAATAAACCCTAATTAACACATATTGTAACATTGATAAAAGATCCCAAACACAAAATAACATAGAAACAAAAAGGCAAGGAGGTAAATTAAACAATAACTAACAATAATCGACCAAATTTAATCTTCTCCTAAATTAAATTTAGTGAATTGAAAGAACTTTAGGAAAGATGATTTGGGGAAAAAATACATTCCGTTCAAGGTTTAATCTTTTCCGAGATTTAATCTTCTTGGAGCTCGAGTCTTTACAAAGATTTAATATTCAGTATTTGAGAGAAATATTTCAGCAAATATTTAATCTTTCGCCACAGTGGAAATTGTTTGACAGTCTGTGTTTTTTTTTGTTTATTTAATAGACAGCCGGGAAAATAATTTCAGCAAGCCCGAGCACAAGTTTTGAACAAGACCGCCTAACTTTTGGGCCCAAATCTGTGATACACTTTAACGATTATATAATGTATTGCAATAATATGTATTTGTAACGACCTCGAAATTTTGTTGATTCAGTTGCAATGTTTTTAAAATCCCTTGCAATAGACATGAAATCACCTTTCAACAACAACGTTGTTTAGATAGTTTTTAAAAATCTGGTTGCGAAATCAATTATATGGTATAGTGAACGAAACCTTGTATAACCATTATTCATCTAATACCTGATTCTCCTACAGGCTGGAAGTTATTCCTCATACATACCCTGATATACTCTGGTGATATTTATGAATTGCTTTATGCTCTGAAATAAAAGTTTTATCATTGTTAATTATGATTCTGTTTTATTGAATTACAATATTTATCATGTTGAATTGTTATAGAATTGGATAGATTTCTAAATATGGAACAGTTTAGTGGTTAGACCAGATTGGTAGTCATATTAGGCCAATGTGTGCCTTGGATCCAGTATAGAGAGCAGAGCTGTGTGCCTTGATCGGGGTTAGTGTCACTGATCAGCAGCCTAACTTTGGCTTTAAACTTAAAAATGAATATCCAATTCTAATAATTTCTTAACAAGGAACTTGATTCCTATGAATCATTTCAACTGATCATTGTTTACACCTAGTTATTTTTATTATAACTTGCTGAGCTAGTTAGCTCACCCTTGTGAATCTGTTTAGGTCATTCTACAGTTAAAATGGAAATTATTGATAACAAGGATCCCCAGTCCAGTATACGATCTAGGATTCCCGGTTGAGTTGGATCGAGCTAGTTTGAGTTATGCAAGTTTGTAAGAATGATTTCATTTTCAGTTGTAAGTTTAACTAGTTGGGATTTGATATGACGTAATAAAAGTCAAGGTTGTGGTTGGTTTTCATACTTTCACCTGTTGGGATCCGTGGTTGTGTAAATAAGGATAATTGCATATAATATTTCATATACAAGTTTATATAATATGTGTGTTGTGAACCCCAAACTTCTGACCCGGGTTTGGAGGGCGTCACAACCACCATCTTCGAAGCTAAATCAACTACTAATATAACCTAATATACAACCAGTGCTACCACTAAAGCTACCAACAATGCTACCATAAATTGCCACTACGAAGACTAACCAATATACCACCAATGCTACCACTATGGCAACTAGCCATTCCCCCACCAATACGACCACTAATCTACCACCAATGATAACACCAATGCCACTACTAAGACTAACCAATATAACATCAATGCTACCACCTGTAATACCATAATTAAACTGGCCATAAATGGAACTGCTTAAGCTAGCACGAACTACAATACCAATACCAATAATACCACAAATAAGCTACCAATACGACCAATAAGCTACCACCAATGCCACCACCAATGCCACTACTAAGACTAACCAATATAACATCAATGCTACCACCTGTAATACTATAATTAAACTTGCCATAAATGGAACTGCTTAAGCTAGCACGAACTTCAACACCAATACCAATAATACCACCACCAATTCTCCTGCAAAGATTACCGCTTTAAATGCCACCAATTGCACTAATAAGAGCACCAAGACCAATAGCACCATCAATGCCAGCAAATCCACTACTAATATTATCGTTTCTGATACCACCAATGTAACCACTAAAGATGCTAGTCATGCTGCCACCAATCCCACTATTAAAACTACCCAATATACGACCAATGATACTACCACTTATGCCATTATTAAAGTTACCACCAATGATACTCCTTAAGTTAGCACGAACTTTACCACCAACAATCCCACCACCAATTCCACTCGTAAGATTACGACTACTAGTGCCACCAATTGGACTAGTAAAATTACCACCACCAGTGACACCGCCAACAATATTACTACTGGATTAAAGAATAATCATAACTCTATACTTTTCAAATAGTTAGAGATCTATAGAAGTTACTAAGAAACAGGTTCTAGTGCGGCTGAAAATGGTGACCCTACCTATTCATGTATTGAACATATAAGTTCTTCCAACACTAAAAAATTTCCCAAACAAAGCCTATATCTCTATCAAGTAAGAAATCTCATTTTCAACCATGTGTGTTGTGAAATGAAGTTAAAAAGTGATGGGGCTCCTTGAGATGGGAAACTCCAAATATAAGTGAACTTTGTGTTTTATTAGGTCAACAAAGAGTAATTTAGAGTTGTTTGTCACATATACATTAGAAAAAAAAACACACCCCACATAGTTTCACTTGTACTATCTACATTTATATTAATAATATATATTGGCATGGTAAAATTTAAAGAATAACAAAGAAACCTTACACGGTACATTGATGAAGAGAAAGGGAAGGCACTTGGAGCATTTTCTTCATTGTTTTTGGAACTTATTGCAAGTAGCAAGAAAAATATAATTCCTGTGAAAGTGTCTCTAAAGTAAGGTCATACATAAACATAAAATAAATTTAGTAATATAATTCAACAAATATGAACATAAAATATAAATAATTCATGGGCTTTTTTCTATAAATTTTCATTTTTTTCATATATCATGTATTTGATTATATATTAGGAACAAAAAAAATTAATACAAATGTAAGTGACTTTTTTTCTAACCTTGACATATAATCTTGAAAGGATAATTCTTGACATAGAGGTCATGTAAAAATAAATACAAGTGACATTCCATGTAAATCTACATACATATATACAAGGAAAATAGGATACTTATTTTAGTGTTTGATTTCTACCAAAAGTTTATGCAAATAACACAAATGAAAAGAAAATGAAGAAACACGGAAATAGAAAATTATTACATTACTTTGTTAAACAACATCAATTCATGATAACCTGTAAACCTTATCCACTTAGTCCTCCACCAATTCATTTGATTAGTCGTCCACCAATTCATTTGGAGATGTGTTTAACCAAAACACTCTTTCATAGAAAAAACAAATAACTCCAAACACTATTTCATGGCCTATTTCATGGTCAAGTACAAATTCATTTTGTTTGTAACTTATGTTGATATTAGGGTTTTACCTACCTTTTTAATATCATATATTTTGCAGGCCCAATTGTATATCATGGGTTTTAATGGGCCCAATTTAGTTTAGATTGTTTTTTATCTTAGTATCAATTTCTTATTACAAATTAATTTTTTTTCTTTTTATAAAAATATAATTTAACAAAGTCTGCTCTATGTATTATACAAACTAATTGGGTGTTGATTTATAACCATAAGTAAACAAACATTACTCTAATTTAATTTGTATTGTAAATAAAACTAGATTCTATAAATTAAGTGGTAACCATTGTATAAAAAACTTAACTAAAAATTATATTTTCTCAAATCAAATTAAATTTTAATTAGTGAAATTATATATAAATTCGCTACTGACCTCAACTAACAATAATATATGTACTACTACAACCCTAACTAAGAATAATAAAGTACTACTATCATACATTCAAGTCTTAAAAACCTCTCACAATAATTCATATATTATTGGTCATGTAAAAATTAATATTACCATGACAACATTTAATCAAATTAAATTTCTAGAGGTATAAGATAGCATACCAAATATTTGACAAACAAGTTATAGGTTTGGGAAAAATGATACAATTTTTAAAAATATTAACAAATTTCTATGTTTATTTAAATATAGGAATTAAAATGAATGATAACATGATTGTTGATTTTTATTTTATTCTTAGTCTTTGATTTGAATATGTAAAATGAGAATATATTGTGGGTAACACTATATATACCATATTCATTATGATTGAGAAAAATCTAAATTGGGAAGAAATTGAATGAGAAATGCAGCTCATAGTGTCTAAGTATATAAGTTGTTTGACTTGACCATATGTACTTTAACATAATTATAACTAATATTTTTAATATTTTCAATTTTCATGAAAATTTATTATTTAAAACAATGCTTATATTTATAAACTTGTTTTGTAACTCAAAATTTTCAATAGACAAGTTTTCCAACAAATTTTGGGTCTTTTCACAAGGTGGGTATGAAATGCAAAGAGAACATTATTTTGTCAAATAGGTACCAAAATATAATTCCATTATTTTTTTAAGATGAATAAAGAGGATACGTACAAAAATTACTTCTAGAATTTCCTTCTTTTAATAAAATTATTAATATTAAACTTTAATTCAAAAAAATAATTATTTTAAAAAGATATGTAAAATTATTAATTTTACATGAACAATGTTCAAAAACAAGTATTATGGGATGAAGTACGTGAGGATAAGAGGAATTAATATTACCATAACAACATTTAATCAACATGACAACATTTAATCAAATTAAATTTCTAGAGGTATAAGATAGCATACCAAATTTTTGACAACCAAGTTATAGGTATGGGAAAAATGATACAATTATTAAAAATATTAACAAATTTCTATGTTTATATAAATATAGGAATTAAAATGAATGATAACATGATTGTTGATTTTTATTTTATTCTTAGTCTTTGATTTGAATATGTAAAATGAGAATATATTGTGGGCAACACTACATATACCATATTCATTCAATGGTTGATTGAGAAAAATCTAAATTGGGAAGAAATTGAATGAGAAATGCAGCTCATAGTGTCTAAGTATATAAGTTGTTTGACTTGACCATATGTACTTTAACATAATTATAACTAATATTTTTAATATTTTCAATTTTAATGAAAATTTATTATTTAAAACAATGCTTATATTTATAAACTTTTTTTGTAACTCAAAATTTTCAATAGACAAGTTTTCCAACAAATTTTGGGTCTTTTCACAAGGTGGGTATGAAATGCAAAGAGAACATTATTTTGTCAAATAGGTACCAAAATATAATTCCATTATTTTTTTAAGATGAATAAAGAGGATACGTACAAAAATTACTTCTAGAATTTCCTTCTTTGAATAAAATTATTAATATTAAACTTTAATTCAAAAAAATAATTATTTTAAAAAGATAAGTAAAATTATTAATTTTACATGAACAATGTTCAAAAAACAAGTTTTATGGGATGAAGTACGTGAGGATAAGAGGAATTAATATTACCATAACAACATTTAATCAACATGACAACATATAATCAATTTAAATTTCTAGAGGTATAAGATAGCATACCAAATTTTTGACAAACAAGTTATAAGTATGGGAAAAATGATACAATTTTTAAAAATATTAACAAATTTCTATGTTTATTTAAACATAGGAATTAAAATGAATGATAACATGATTGTTGATTTTTATTTTATTCTTAGTCTTTGATTTGAATATGTAAAATGATAATATATTTTGGGTAACACTACATATACCATATTCATTCAATGGTGGATTGGGAAAAATCTAAATTGGGAAGAAATTGAATGAGAAATGCAGCTCATAGTGTCTAAGTATATAAGTTGTTTGACTTGACCATATGTACTTTAACATAATTATAATTAATATTTTTAATTTTTTCAATTTTAATGAAATTTTATTATTTAAAACAATGCTTATATTTATAAACTTGTTTTGTAACTCAAAATTTTCAATAGACAAGTTTTACAACAAATTTTGGGTCTTTTCACAATGTGGGTATGAAATGCAAAGAGAACATTATTTTGTCAAATAGGTACCAAAATATAATTCCATTATTTTTTTAAGATGAATTAAGAGGATACGTACAAAAATTACTTCTAGAATTTCCATCTTTGAATAAAATTATTAATATTAAACTTTAATTCAAAAAAATAATTATTTTAAAAAGATATGTAAAATTATTAATTTTACATGAACAATGTTCAAAAAACAAGTATTATGGGATGAAGTACGTGAGGATAAGAGGAATTAATATTACCATAAAAATATTTAATCAAATTAAATTTTTAGAGGCATAAGATAGCATAGTATTTAGAATAAAATGATTTAGAAATAGTTGGTGCAATCACTAATGGGTAATTCAGAGGATGGAATCATGGCCATGTTGTTCTCCAAGTATGCTGCAGCAACCCCACTTCCAAGTTGTACCAAGTAACTAACATCCTTAAGAACCATCTCCATACCAGTGAGACAGCCTATCACTTGCAACTACAGAAAACACCTGTAAGTTTATAGTAGAATAAGTTTATAGTAGAATATTTATAAATATTTCATTGTTTTTCGAATGGTTAGTAAGAGGTAAATAGAGAAAATATTTATAACTTGTCTGGTTTATGAGTGATTGTGTGGTCTTACAAAAGGAAGTAGGATACAAGGTTATGGCTAATATTATTAACATTTATCCAAAAATATAGTCTCACAATATCAAAAAATGTAAAACAGAGATGAGCACCGAATAATAGGATTCTTAAAATTCTCTAAGCAATTAGATGATGAAATAAAAATCGACTACAATTAAAATCATTGCACTTGTAATTCTTAAATCATCTATAAACTGCCATGGTTTGTAATATTTACATTGTATCTACAAATAAAGGATTCAACATGTTTCTACTTTCTATGCATCTCACAAAGAATATAAGAACAAAGCATTTAATTTGTTGTTGGTGCAAGGGGAGTGTGCCTTACTATTACGTTATCAAGTCTTTCCTCAAATATTAGATCAAGTGATGCCTGAGACCAGATAAAAGTCGAATGGAAGAGTACAAAATCTCATGTTCAATTTGTTTCACCTTTTTTGGCTCTCATTGAATAAGCAACTCATGACTTCTTGTTTATATATAAAAATAATATATAAGACTCTCTGTTAGGAGGGTTAAGATATATTTGAACATATAAAGTGAATTCAATAATTATTGTAGTTTGCTAGAATCAATAATATATGATCATATTTTGTGTAATACAACTTATGTACTATAAATACTATGAGATATTGTCCCTTGTGAATTTTCGCACATAAATCATATAATAACTCTATGTTAAATCCAAGAAATATATAAAAATACTTTCCAAGATAATCAAAAATTAATAACTTGTCGTTCTCTGAGAAGAACTTTGTCATCAATATCACCAACACCAAGAAAATGCTTGATATACCAATGGATCATCATTCTTTGGAGCAGAGCTTGACGCTTAATGATATATAATGATATTGCTAAATGGTAATATTTTCTCCAAAAACTTTATCAAAATATCCCCAATTTATTTTAATTCCTCTATAAGAGAATGGAAATGTGTGATATGATAGCTGAGTAATGGTATTTGATTTCTTAAACCTTAAATCTAATAAACATGGTTAAGAATATGGAAATTAAAATTAATCTAAATTTAAAATAAATAAGAAAATAGTAGAGATGATAGAAACATTATAATTTTCCTAGCATGCTGGTGGATTATAGAGTGCTGTATACATGTATTTCTCAATATATGGAGGCTCTAATTTTTTATAATGTAGTACTTTGCAATGAAAAAATTTGATCAAAATTAAAGAGTGGTTATTAATTAGAGAGACACATTGTGTTCAATTTAGTTTTACTTACACATATTTTTCAACAAATTAATTCTATGTTAAAATCCTTTTTATCCATATAATTAACAAATTAAGTGCTCCTGGCGCATACTTGAATCTCGAAAATGGTAAAAAGAAGAAAATAAAGTGTACCAAAGTTGTTTAAGTTGTAAAAGAGAACTTTAATCATTATATCAATAAATCTCCATTCCAACCTATCTAATGCCATAAAATATCAATTCTTAACCCAGCCACGCCCTTTTTTCCCTTGTGACTTCAAATGCAATCACTGTATTATGAACTAATAGCCTCCCTTCATTAAAAGCACTTTATTTGTTAGACACTGTCTAGATTAAACATAGTTTGAACTTATTCACCACCACCTTCGACAGTATGCGCATCAGAACATTATAAAGATAGATAGGTCGAAGATCTTCCATATGTTTCAGTTGTTTAACCTTAGGAATAAGACATACAAGCCTACAATTTAGTTCCCTTGGCCCATGTCGTGTATCAAAGAAAATCTGACAAAATAGAACAACATATCTTTTAAAAATATTTCAATACGTTTGAAAAATGCTGGGTTCGACCCATGTGGATCTAGTGACTTGTATTGATGCATGAAAAAGACTACATTCTTAACTTCCTCCTCCCTAATAGGTAATATGACCTAGTGATTGTGATATAATAATTAAAAAAAGTTTGCAAAAAGGGTAAAATTTGACACGACCTTAATCTAATAACCATATATCAAACAAAACGGTAAAATTTAACATAAATTTAAACAACTTACCCGAGCAGAAACAAAACCATGTAAAACCATAGGGAAAAACATATCTGTGTGTACTATCCAACTAAATCATACTGGAAGACATGTAGATGTGGAGGCCATAACAAGGAAAAGCCAAAGCGACCAAATCGAGATGTTCCTCCAGACTCTGATGTTTTACCTTGAGGAGAAAATACTTTTTTGATGAGTCGATTTGATCCAAGTTTGTGGAGAAACCACCCTGCAAAGAGAAAGTCAGATTGTAATTTAATTTAATTCCTTATCACCAAATGATATGGAGTTGAAAAAAAAAACACAAAGTGTTTTATCTATCCAAGGGAATCCATGTTATAAAAGATGGCAACCTTTCCGCATTTGCTAACTTGATACATTTCCCTGTAGTAGGTAGCAAGGTCATAGTTGCAGATCAATGTCATCCACCAATACTATAGATGTTATTTTCTTCGTTATTTGTATTAATAACATATCACCTCTCCGTCCTTGAACTATTCTTGTTATTGACACTTTTGGTATCTCTTCTTTCAAGACATTTGTTCTCACTTCCCATACCTCGGGTCATCTTCTCACAATTTTCTTTTATCTTTTTCTAAAATGAAACCAGTAAAAAAAATTATAAGATGTGAATTATAATAACACTTGTTAATTGATTCTTAATAAACAATTATACAAACACCTTTATATGACCTAGGAGATTGGACACAAGTTTTTTATTTAACGATTCAATATATAATAAAACATCTGAAAGTATTGAATTTCTTCTTTGTAGTACTTCATTCTATAAAGATTAACAAACTATCAGAAGATAGAGCAAACAAAAAGTCCAAAATACAAATTCTACTTTTACAACGACAAGTGATACCTTAAAATTTCATACCACTATCATTCCAAACAAATCCCAATACAACTCAGAGCTGATAATAAGACACGATTGACACATAAACATGATTTAATAAAGATCCCAAACATAAATTAAACAAGGAGGTAAATTAAACAATAATTAACTATAATCGACCAAATTTAATCTTCTCCTAAATTAAATTTAGTGAATTGAAAGAACTTTAGGAAAATGATTCGGGGAAAAAAATACATTCCGTTCAAGGTTTAATCTTTTCCGAGATTTAATCTTCTTGGAGCTTTAGTCTTTACAAAGAATTAATATTCAGTGTTTGAGAGAAATATTTCAGCAAAGATTTAATCTTCTGTGTTTTTTTATATTATTTAATTGACAGCCGAGAAAACAATTTCAGGAAGTCCGCTCACAAGTTTTGAACAAGACCGCCTAACTTTTGGGCCCAAATCTCTGATCTACTGTAATGATTATATAATGTATTGCAATAACATGTATTTGTAACGACCTCGAAATTTTGTTGATTCAGTTGCAATATTTTTAAAATCCCTTACAATAGACATGAAATCACCTTTCAACAACAACATTTTTTAGATAGTTTTTAAAAATCTGGTTGCGAAAGCAATTCTATGGTATAGTGAACTAAACCTTGTATAACCATTATTTATTTAATACCTGATTCTCCTACAGGCTTGAAGCTATTCCTCATACATACACTGATATACTCTGGTGATATTTATGAATTGCTTTATGCTCTGAAATAAATGTTTTATCAACGTTAATTATGATTTTGTTTTATTGAATTATAATATTTATCATGTTGAATTGTTATAGAATTAGATAGCGTTCTAAATATGGAACATATTCGTGGTCAGACCAGATTGGTGGTCATATTAGGCCAATGTGTGCCTTGGATCCAGTATAGAGAACAGAGCTATGTGCCTTAATCGGGTTAGTGTGTAACTGATCAGCAGCCTAACCTTAGTTTTAAACTTAAAAATGAATATCCAATTCTAATAATTGCTTAACAAGGAACTTGATTCCTATGAATCATTTTAATTGATCATTGTTTATACTCAGTTATTGTTATATATTATAACTTGCTGAGCTAGTTAGCTCACCCTTGTGAATCTAGTTACATTATTCTATAGTTAAAATGGAAATTATTGGTAATGAGGACCCCCAGCCCAGTATGCGATCTAGGATTCCAGGTTGAGTAGGATCGAGCTAGTTTGAGTTATGCAAGTTTGTAAGAATGATTTCATTTTAAGTTGTAAGTTAAACTAGTTGGGATTTGGTATGACGTAATAAAAGTCAAGGTTATGGTTGGTTTTCATACTTTAACCTATTGTGGCTGTGCTTGCGTAAATAACGGTAATTGCATATAATATTTCATATACAGGTTTATATAATATGTGTGTTGTGAACCCCAAACTTCTTACCTGGGTTACGAGGGCGTCACAACCACCATCTCCGAAGCTAAATCAACTAATAATATTACCTAATATACAACTAGTGCTACCACTAAAGCTACTAGCAATGCTACCATAAATTGCCACTATTAAGACTAACCAATATAACATCAATGCTACCACCTGTAATACCATAATTAAACTGGCCATAAATGGAACTGCTTAAGCTAGCACGAACTTTAACACCAACACCAATAATACAACCACTAAGCTACCAATAGGACCACTAAGCTACCACCAATGCCATTACTAAGACTAACCAATATAACATCAATGCTACCACCTGTAATACCATAATTAAACTGGCCATAAATGGAACTGCTTAAGCTAGCACGAACTTCAAAACCAACACCAATAAAACCACTACCAATTCTCCTGCAAAGATTACCCCTTCCAATGCCACCAATTGCACTAATAAGAGCACCAGGACCAATGGCACCATCAATGCCAGCAAATCCACTACTAATATTATCGTTTCTAATACCACCAATGTATCCACTAAAGATGCTAGTTATGCTGCCACCAATCCCACTATTAAAACTACCCAATATACAACAAATACTACTATCACTTATGCCATTATTAAAGTTACCACCAATGATACTCCTTAAGTTAGCACGAACTTCACCACCAACAATCCCACCACCAATTCCACTCATAAGATTACGACTACTAGTGCCACCAATTGGACTAGTAAAGTTACCATCACCAGTGACACCGCCAACAATATTACTACTGGAATAAAGAAAAACCACAACTCTATACTTTTCAAATAGTTACGGATCTATAGAAGTTACTAAGCACCAGGTTCTAGTGAGGCTGAAAATGGTGACCCTACCAATTCATGTATTGAAAATATAAGTTCTTCCAACACTAAAAAATTTCCAACAAAGGCTACATCTCTATCAAGTAAGAAATCTCATTTTCAACCATGTGTGTTGTGAAATGAAGTTAAAAAGTGATGGGGCTTCGTGAGATGGGAAACTCCTAATATAAGTAAACTTCGTGTTTTATTAGGTCAATAAAGAGTAATTTAGAGTTGTTTGTCTTATATACATTAGAAAAAAATACACCCCACATAGATCCACTTGTACTATGTGCATTTATATTAATAATATATATTGGCATGGTAAAAGTTAAAGAATAATAAATAAACCTGACACCGTACATTGATGAAGAGAAAGGGAAGACACTTGGAGTATTTTCTTAATGGTTTTTGGAACTTGTTGCAAGTAGCAAGAAAAATATAATTCGTGTGAAAATGTCTCTAAAGTAAGGTCATACATAAACATAAAATAAATTTAATAGTATAATTCAACAAATATGAACATAAAATATAAATAATTCGTGGGCTTCTTTTCTATAAATTTTCATTTTTTTCATATATCATGTATTTGATTATTTATGAGGAACAAAAAAAATTACTACAAATGTAACTGTTTTTTTCTAACCTTGACATATAATCTTGAAAGGATAATTCTTGACATAGAGGTCATCTAAAAACAAATACAAGTGACATTCCATGTAAATCTACATACATATATACAAGGAAAATGGGATACTTATTTTAGTATTTGATTTCTACCAAAAGTTTGTGCAAATAACACATATGAAAAGAAAATGAAGAAACAGGGAAATATAAATTATTACCTTAACTTTGTCAAACAACATCAATTCATGATAACCTGTAAACCTTATCCACTTAGTCCTCCACCAATTCATTTGATTAGTCGGCCAATTCATTTGGAGATGTGTTTAACTTTAGAGAACCAAAACACTCTTTCATAGAAAATACAAATAACTCCAAAACACTATTTCATGGCCATGTACAAATTCATTTAGTTTGTAAGGCGGGGGGCTTGTGCTGATATTAGGGTCTTACCTACCTTTTTAATATCCTATATTTTGCAGGCCCAATTGTATATCATGGGTTTCAATGGGCCCAATTTATTTTAAATTGTTTTTTATCTTAGTATCAATTTCTTATTACAAATTGAAATTTTTTCTTTTTGTAAAAATATAATTTAACAAAGTGTGATCCATGTATTATACAAACTAATTGGGTGTTGATTTACAAACATAAGTAAACAAGCATTCCTTTAATTTATTTTGTATTGTAAATAAAATGAGATTCTATAAATTAAGTATTCTAGAAAAAACTTAACTAGAAATGATATTTTCTCAAAAATTTTAAATTTTATTTAGTGAAATTATATATAAATTCCCTATTGACCTCAACTAATAAACCATAAAAAATTTGAAAAACTCGTCTGATTCGATCTTAAGAAAGTCATATTTAAAAAGGCCCAAAGCTGCATGAACATATATTTTATTATAAAAATTTGCTTCTCTCCTCAACAGAAAAAACTTGGATTTACTCAAATTCAGAATTTTAAAAATATCGAAATAATTTTTTTGATAATTTTATTTTTCATCCAATTTTTACACTAAAATATTTGGGGATAAAATTCTAAATCGGAAAAAATTCTACACATCTTTAATATATTTAAAGAAAATTTAACAAATATACATTATTTTTCGAAGAAATGAAAAGTAATAAAATTAAGTTTTTTACATATATCTAATTCGGACGTGCTGTAATTTGCGCCATTCTTGGGCCTCAAAATTTTGTATAAAATCCAAATTCATTAGTTTTTTAGAAAAATCGATTTGATCCAAATTCTAAATATGTAAATTTATTAAGCCACCCTTAACAGTATTTAATTTATCTGTATTCAAATTATTAAATATTTGTCTTTCAAGTTGAAATGAACATTTATCTTTTTTAGTTGAAATAAATTAGTCAATTAAATTATAATTATTATGTTCCCACTGTGGCTTATAGGCTTTCTATTCTACCAAAATTTTATTTTTGTTTGCTAATAGAACCTATAATATTTCTCACTTTGTAAGTCAAGAGTTATTATTACTATTTAAGCAAGCAAAATAACTTCTAATTGGATTTATATTCTTGAACCTAGATAATCCATCAAGAAACTAACAATTCATATTTTCAATAGAATTAGTCAGACCAAAATTCAAGACTTGTTCCACTAAAACCAAGTCCTAACAACACTTTAAATACTCATTTAAATTTGATAAAATTTATATAAAAATAAGTCAACAAAAAAACATGCAAATCAATGCAAGAAGCAGTGTTTAAGATATAGTAAGTCTACTATAGACCACCCCAGATGAAGCATGTTTTTCACATAGTATTTAGCATAAAATGATTTAGAAATAATAGTTGGTGCCATCACTATTGGGGAATTCAGAGGATGGAATCATTGTCATGTTGATCTCCAAGTATCCAGAAGTAACCCCACTTCCAAGTTGTACCAAGTAACCGACATCCTTAAGAATCATCTCCATACCACTAAGACAGCCTATCACTTTCAACTACAAAAAACACCCCTAAGTTTATAGTAGAATATTTATAAATATTTCATTGTTTTTCGAAATGGTTAGTAAGAGGTAAATAGAGCGAAAATATTTATAACTTGTGTGGTTTATGAGTGATTGTGTGGTCCTAGCAAAAGGAAGTACGATACAAGGTTATGGCTCATATTATGAATTTGACATAGTTTTGTTAAAGCTTCTCAAAAAGAATTGAGGAACTAACATATTTTACTATTAATCTTGTCTCTGGTCAATATGTAGATGCAACAAAATCTATAACATTGAATATAAGAAGTGACAATATACCTCATTTAGATTTCTCACATGATATATCCTCGAATCCTTTCATGCTACTTTATTAAGTCCAACCCATAAGATCCAGTTGTATCATTCTATGCCCTTCTAATAACTTCTCAACTATAAATGAAAGCAGGTACCATAACCGCAGTAACAATATGACTAATATGACTAAACGGTTCATCTTTCTCACTGCAGTTTTTCAGCCCCCAGGCCTCCACAACAAACGTGTGATATGAACATATAGTCACACAATATCAAAAATTGTAAAACAGAGATGAGGACAGAATAATCCGATTCTTAAAATTCTGTAAGCAATTAGATGATGAAATACAAATCGACAATTAAAATCATTAAACTTGTAATTCTTAAATCATCTATAAAGTGAACTGGTGTGTAATATTTACCTTGTATCTACAAAAAAAGGTTTCAACATGTTTCTACTTTCTATGCATCACACAAAGAATACATAATCAAACAAAAAGTATTTTGAGTGTTTTGCTTAAGCTGCTTACAAGAACAAAACATTTAACTTGTTTTGCAAGGGGAGTGTGCCTTGCTATTATATTATCAAGTCTTTCCTCCATAATTAGATCAAGTGATGCTCTCAGACCACATAAAAGTTGAATGGAACGGGTACAAAATCTCGTGTTCAATTTGTTTCACCTTTTTTGGCTCTCATTACATAAGCAACTCATGACTTCTTGTTTGTATATAAAAATAATAAATAAGACTCCCTGTTAGGATGGTTAGGAGGGTCACATATATTTCAACATATAAAGTGAATTCAATAATTATTGTAGCTTGCTAGAATCAATAATATATGATCACATTTATTATTTTTATATATAAACAAGAAGTCATGCGTTGCTTATCCATTTAACTTGTTATTTTGCAAGTGGAGTGTGCCTTGCTATTACGTTATCAAGTCTTTCCTCGATAATTAGATCAAGTGATGCTCTCAGACCACATAAAAGTTGAATGGAAACAGTACAAAATCTCCTGTTCAATTTTTTTCACCTTTTTTGGCTCTCATTGCATAAGCAACTCATGACTTCTTGTTTATATATAAAAATAATAAATAAGACTCTCTGTTAGGATGGTTAGGAGCGTCACATATATTTCAACATATAAAGTGAATTCAATAATTATTGTAACTTGCTAGAATCAATAATATATGATCACATTTTATGTAATACAACTTATATATTATAAACACTATTAGATATTGTCGCTTGTGAATTTTCACACATAAAATCATATAATAACGCTATGTTAAATGGTAGAAATATATAAAAACACTTTCAAAGATAATCAAAAATTAATAACTTGTCGTTCTGTGAGAACAACTTTGTCATCAATATCACCAACACCAAGAAAATGCTTGATGTACCATTGGATCATCATTCTTTGGAGCAGATCTTGACGCTTAATGATATATAATGATATTGGTAAATGGTAAGGTTTTCTCCAAAAACTTTATCAAAGGATCCCCAATTTTTTTTTGTTCCTCTATAAGAGAATGGTAATGTGTGATATGATAGGTGAGTAATGGTATTTGATTTCTTAAACCTTAAATCTAATAAACATGGTTAACAATATGGAAATTAAAATTAATGTAAATTTAAAATAAATAAGAAAATAGTAGAGATGATAGAAACATTACAATTTTCGTGGTATGCTGGTGGATTATAGAGTGTTGTATACATGAGAAAAGAGTGTTGTATACATGTATTTCTCAATACATGGAGGCTATAATTTTTTAAAATATTGTAATTTGCAATGGAGAAATTTGATCAAAATTAAATAGTGGTTATTAATTAGAGAGACAAATTGTGTTCAATTTAGTTTTACTTACACATATTTCTCAACAAATCAATTCTATGTTAAAATCCTTTTTATCCATATAATTAACAAATTGAGTTCTAGTGGCGGATACTTGAATTCGTACATGGTAAAAAGGACACAATAAAGTGTACCAAAGTTTTTTAAGTTGTAAAAGAGAACTTTAATCGTTATATCAATAAATCTCCATTCCAACCTATCTTATGCCTTAAAATATCAATTCTTAACCCAGCCACGGCCTTTTTTCCCTTGTGACTTCAAATGCATTCATTGTATTATGAGCTAATAGCCTCCCTTCATTAAAAGCACTCTGTTTGTTAGACACTGTCTAGATTAAACATAGTTTGAACTTATTCACCACCACCTTCGATAGTATACGCATCAGAACATTATAAAGATAGATAGGTCAAAGATCTTACATATGTTTCAGTTGTTTAACCATAGGAATAAGACATACAAGCCTATGATTTAGTTCCCTTGGCCCATGTCCTGTATCAAAGAAAATCTGACAAAATAGAACAACATATCTTTTGAAAATATTTCAATACGTTTGAAAAATGCCGGGTTCGACCCATGTGGATCTAGTGACTTGTATTGATGCATGAAACAGACTACATTCTTAACATCCTCCTCCCTAATAGGTACTATGACCTAGTGATTGTGAAATAATAATTAAAAAAAGGTTGCAAAAAGGGTAAAATTTGACACGACCTTAATCAAATAACCATATATCAAAGAAAATGGTAAATTTTGAAATAAATTTAAACAACTTACCCGAGAAGAAACAAAACCATGTAAAGCCATAGGAAAAAACATATGTGTGTGTACTATCCAACTAAATCATAGTGGAAGACATGTAGATGTACAGGCCATAACAAGGAATATCAGATATGCATGTCCCATAATTATAATATACCTGTTTGTCTTGTCGTGATTTTGGTATTTTTGTTTATAACTATGAGCCAAAGCCAAAGCGACCAAATCGAGATGTTCCTCCACACTCTGATGTTTTACCTTGAGCAGAAGATGCTTTTTTGATGAGTCGATTTGATCCAAGTTTGTGGAGAAACCACCCTGCAAAGAGAAAGTCAGGTACCGGGTTTTGTAAATAACAATCTGAGAATCTCATATTGTAATTTAATTTAATTCCTTATCACCAAATGATAAGGAGTTGTCAAAAAAGAGCACAAAATGTTTTACCTATCCAAGGGAATCCATGTTATAAAAGATGGCAACCTTTCCACTTTTGCTAACTTGATACATTTCCCTGTAGTAGGTAGCAAGGTCATAGTTGTAGAGCAATGTCCTCCACCAATATTATAGATGTCATTTTCTTCGTTATTTGTATTAATAATATATCGCCTCTCCGTCCTTGAACTATTCTTGTTATCAACACTTATGGTATCTCTTCTGCCAACATATTTGTTCTCACATCCCGTAGCTCGGGTCATCTTCTCACAATTTTCTTTTATCTTTTTTCTAAAATGAAACCAGTAAAAAAAATTATAATATGTGAATTATAATAACACTTGCTTAATTGATTATTAATAAACAAGTATACAAACACCTGTATATGACCTAGGCGATTGGACACAAGTTTTTTATTTAACGAGTCAATATATAATAAAATATCTGTAAGTATTGAATTTCTTCTTTGTAGTACTTCATTCTATAAAGATTAACAAACTATCAGAACATGGAGCAAACAAAAAGTCCAAAATACAAATTCTACTTTTACAACCACAAGTGATTCCTCACAATTTCATACCAGTGTCATTCCAAACAAATCCCAATATAACTCAGAACTGATAATAAAACATGATTGACATATAAACATGGTTTAATAAATAAACTCTAATTAACACATATTGTAACATTGATAAAAGATCCCAAACACAAAATAACATAGAAACAAAAAAGCAAGGAGGTAAATTAAACAATAACTAATAATAATCGACCAAATTTAATCTTCTCCTAAATTAAATTTAGTGAATTGAAAGAACTTAAGGAAAGATGATTTAGGGAAAAAATACATTCCATTCAAGGTTTAATCTTTTCCGAGATTTAATCTTCTTGGAGCTTGAGTCTTTACAAAGATTTAATATTCAGTGTTTGAGAGAAATATTTCAGCAAAGATTTAATCTTTCTCCACAGTGGAGATTGTTTGACAGTCTGTGTTTTTTTTTGTTTATTTAATAGACAGCCGGGAAAATAATTTCAGCAAGCCCGCTCACAAGTTTTGAACAAGACCGCCTAACTTTTGGGCCCAAATCTATGATATACTGTAACAATTATATAATGTAATGCAATGACATGTATTTGTAACGACCTCGAAATTTTGTTGATTCAGTTGCAATGTTTTTAAAATCCCTTGCAATAGACATGAAATCACCTTTCAACATCAATTCTATGGTATAGTGAACTAAACCTTCTACAACCATTATTCATCTAATACCTGATTCTCCTACAGGCTGGAAGCTATTCCTCATACATACCCTGATATACTCTGGTGATATTTATGAATTGCTTTATGCTCTAAAATAAATGTTTTATCATTGTTAATTATGATTCTGTTTTATTGAATTACAATATTTATCATGTTGAATTGTTATAGAATTGGATAGATTTCTAAATATGGAACAGTTTCGTGGTCAGACCAGATTGGTAGTCATATTAGGCCAATGTGTGCCTTGAATCCAGTATAGAGAGCAGAGCTGTGTGCATTGATTGGGGTTAGTGTGTCACTGATCAACAGCCTAACCTTGGTTTTAAACTTAAAAATGAATATCCAATTCTAATAATTGCTTAACAAGGAACTTGATTCCTATGAATCATTTCAACTGATCATTATTTACACCTAGTTATTGTTATTATAACTTGCTGAGCTAGTTAGCTCACCCTTGTGAATCTGTTTAGGTCATTCTACAGTTAAAATGGAAATTGTTGATAATGAGGATCCCGAGTCCAGTATACGATCTAAGATTCCCGGTTGAGTTGGATCTAGCTAGTTTGAGTTATGCAAGTTTGTAAGAATGAATTCATTTTCAGTTGTAAGTTAAACTAGTTGGGATTTGATATGACGTAATAAAAGTCAAGGTTGTGGTTGGTTTTCATACTTTCACCTGTTGGGATCCGTGGTTGCGTAAATAAGGATAATTGCATATAATATTTCATATACAAGTTTATATAATATGTGTGTTGTGAACCCCAAACTTCTGATCCGGGTTTGGAGGGCGTCACAACCACCATCTCCGAAGCTAAATCAACTACTAATATAACCTAATATACAATCGGTGCTACCACTAAAGCTACCAGCAATGCTACCATAAATTGCCACTACTAAGACTAACCAATATACCACCAATGCTACCACTATGGCAACTAGCCATTCCACCACCAATACGACCACTACTCTACCACAATTGACAACACCAATGCCACTACTAAGACTAACCAATATAACATCAATGCTACCACCTGTAATACCATAATTAAACTTGCCATAAATGGAACTGCTGAAGCTAGCAGGAACTTCAACACCAACAACAATAATACCACCATTAAGGTACCAATACGACCACTAAACTACCACCAATGCCACTACTAAGACTAACCAATATAGCATCAATGCTACCACCTGTAATACCATAATTAAACTGGCCATAAATGGAACTGCTTAAGCTAGCACGAACTTCAACACCAACACTAATAATACCACCACCAATTCTCCTGCAAAGATTCCCACTTTCAATGCCACCAATTGCACTAATAAGAGCTCCAGGACCAATGGCACCATCAATTCGAGCAAACCGCTACTAATATTATCGTGTCTGGTACCACCAATGTAACCACTAAAGATGCTAGTCATGCTGCCACTAATCCCACTATTAAAACTAACCAATATACCACCAATTATACTACCACTTATGCCATTATTAAAGTTACCACCAATGATACACCTTAACTAGCACGAACTTCACCACCAACAATCCCACCACAAATTCCACTCCTAAGATTACGACTACTAGTGCCACCAATTAGACTAGTAAAATTACCACCACCACTGACAACCGCCAACAATATTACTACTGGATTAAAGAAAAACCATAACTCTGTCCTTTTCAAATAGTTATGGATCTATAGAAGTTACTAAGCAACGGGTTTCTAGTGAGGCTGAAAATGGTGACCCTACCTATTCATGTATTAAAAATATAAGTTCTTTAAACACTAAAAAATTTCCCAACAAAGCCTACATCTCTATCAAAGTGATGAAGTTAAAAAGTGATGGGGCTTCGTGAGATGGGAAACTCCCAATATACCTAAACTTGGTGTGTTATTAGGTTAAAAAGAGTAATTTAGAGTTATTTGTCATATATACATTAGAAAAATAAAAAACACAGGGCACATAGATCCACTTGTACTATCTGCATTTATATTTATAATATATATTTGCATGGCAAAAGTTAAAAAATAACATAGAAACCTTACACGGTACATTGATGAAGAGGAGAAAGGAATGCACTTGGAGCATTTTCTTCATTGTTTTTGGAACTTGTTGCAAGTAGCAAGAAAAATATAATTCCTGTGAAAATGTCTCTAAAGTAAGGTCATACATAAACATAAAATAAATTTAATAGTATAATTCAACAAATATGAACATAAAATATAAATAATATGTGGGCTTCTTTTCTATAAATTTTCATTTCTTTCATATATATTGTATTTGATTATTCATGAGGAACAAAAAAAATTAATACAAATGTAATTGATTTTTTTTCTAACCTTGACATATAATCTTGAAAGGATAATTCTTGACATAGAGGTCATGTAAAAATAAATACAAGTGACATTCCATGTAAATCTACATACATATATAGAAGGAAAATGGGATACTTATTTTAGTGTTTTATTTCTACCAAAGTTTATGCAAATAACACATATGAAAAGAAAATAAAGAAACAGGGAAATATAAATTATTAGTTAACTTTGTTAAACAACATCAATTCATGATAACCAGTAAACCTTATCCACTTAGTCCTCCACCAATTCATTTGATTAGTCCTCCACCAATTCATTTAGAGATGTGTTTAACTTTAGAGCACCAAAGCACTCTTTTATAGAAAATACAAATAACTCCAAAACTCTATTTCATGCCCATGTACAAATTCATTTTATTTGTAAGGTGGCGGCTTGTGCTCATATTAGGGTGTTACCTACCTTTTTAATATGCTATATTTTGCACGCCCAATTGTATATCATGGGTTGAATGGGCCCAATTTAGTTTAAATTGGTTTTTATCTTACTATCAATTTCTTATTACAAATTCAAAATTTTTCTTTTATAAAAATATAATTTAACAAAGTCTGCTCCATGTATTATATAAACTAATTGGCTGTTGATTTAGAACCATAAATTAAGTGGTAATCATTGTACAAAAAACTTAACTAAAAATGACATTTTCTCAAAAAATTTAAATTTTATTTAGTGAAATTATATATAAATTCCCTACTACCTCAACTAACAATAATATATGTACTACTACAACCCTACTAAGAATAATAGAAGTACTACTATCATACATTCAAGTCTTAAAAACCCTCTCACAATAATTGAGATATTATTGGTCATGTAAAAATTAATATTACAATAACAACATTTAATAAAATTAAATTTCTAGAGGTATAAGATTGAATACCAAATTTTTGAGAAACAAGTTATACTTATGGGAAAAAAAGATACAATTTTTAAAAATATTTACTAATTGCTATGTTTATTTAAACATAGGAATTAAAATGAATGATAATATGATTATTGATTTTTATTTTATTCTTAGTCAATTTGATTTGAACATGTAAAATGACAATATATTGTGGGTAACACTACATATACCATATTCATTCACTGTTAATTGGGAAAAATCTAAATTGGGAAGAAATTGAATGAGAAATGCAGGCTGACAGTGTCTAAGTATATAAGTTGTTTGACTTGACCATATGTACTTTAACATAATTATAATGAATATTTTTAATATTTTCAATTTAATGAAAATTTATTATTTAAAACAATGCTTATATTTATAAACTTGTTTTCTAACTCAAAATTTTCAATAGACAAGTTTTCCAACAAATTTTGGGTCTTTTCACAAGGTGGGTATGAAATGCAAAGAAACATTATTTTGTCAAAATGTACCAAACTAGAATTCAATTATTTTTTAAGATGAATAAAGAGTATACGTACAAAAATTACTTCTAGAATTTCCTTTTTTGAATACAATTATTAATATTAAACTTTAATTCAAAAAAATATTTATTTTAAAAAATATGTAAGATTATTAATTTTACATGAACAAAGTTCAAAAAACAAGTATTATGGGATGAAGTATATTCTACTAAGTTTTCCCTAATATTTTAAGTAATTCATCATTTATATTGACTTTGGTATGAAATGACTATTATGGCCCAATAAGCAATTTTTTTCTATATCATATAGTAGAAAATGACTAGTTAAATTTCATACCAACTTTGTAATTTTTTAGTTATCATTTGAATCTACCGTTATATTAGTGTTAGAAAATATATTTTTTTAAAAAAATTTTTAATAATCATGCAAAGTAATCATTTAAGCAGAAAATTATAAGTTTCTAACTTCAGTTGAGAAAATTTTATAATGAAAATATGTTTTTGACAAATAATTAATGCCTACAAAAATATATTAAAATTATTTAAATATCATTTACATTACTTATATTATGTACTCACCATTTTTTATAGTTCTTTGAGTAATTTTAATCCAAATTAGTTATTTGAATAAACATTTCTTTTCTTGCAAATATTTTAAGAAAATATAAAAAATAATAAGATCACTAAATTCCGAGAAAAACTATTAAAAAAGGAAAAAAAATTTCAAAGTTTGTCAAATCCCACATACCTCAATTTTTGTCCAAAGGCGGAACCTACAAATGTCGATGGGAATTGAGTTCTGATTTCCTGAAAATTAAAAAATGGCTTATAAAACTTCAAAAAATTTGGTGTCAAAAGTTGATGATATTAGTATATAACTATCACATTTTTTCCATTAGTATTTCATATGAGAGTTTAACAAAAATGACCTCGATCAATACTTCTCATCAAGGTTGTTCATATTAGTATTTTTTTGATATTATAGCATATGTATTAGGATTCCTTATTGATTTTATCTTTATATTCATTGTATAAGTGTGCAGTATATAAGACAAATTAGGTTAACACTAGTGAATTTATTTTATCATACAATAACCTACAAGCTCTCAAGATATTGGCTCATGTTGAGCTAGAGAATTTTGTAATAAGTTTTTATTCAATAATATAAAACTATTCTTCATTATTGAGTACATAATTGGATTTGATTGTTATAATTATATTGACCCCCTCTATAGGTAATTAAAGGCCTAAAAATGATATCAAAGCTTGGTATTTATATAAAATCACTTTAAGATCCAGAAAATAATCATTAATGGCAGATAATGAAACTCAACAAAATTTGTTGTCACCATTAGCCATAAACCAAATCAACAACAATATGAGAAGATATGAAACCCTCAAATTTCCAATCTTGAAAATTAATAAATACCTTTGTGGAGAAGACTATATGTCTTCAGGTAACAGATGGTGAATACGGAAGGGATTTATGATGGACCTCATTAGCCCATGAAACTGGTTGTTGCTATTGTGGTCAAGAAAAAAATGCAAAAGTTGACATTTTTGCATAACAATCTAGACAGTGATGTCCCCTAGGTTTATTGGATGCCAAACAACCAAGGAAATTTGGGACACTTTGGTGGTTAAGTGTAAGGCACTATGAGCACTTTGACTCGAAAGTTGATGAGTCTTTGTTTAAAATCTATCATAGATTTTAGAAATTGTGGAATGATTTGTCACTTGTTGACATAGAGTATGATCCAACAGATTCAAACTTGAAGGTTCTTCTTGCACTCCCTCAAAAGTGTGACTTGAAAGTTATATCAATAAGGAATAACTATGATCTTGAAGACACTCTAGTTGAGATATATGGAATTCTGAAACTAATGAAGTGGAGATGAAGTAGAAAAGTAAGACCAAATGGGACAAGACATGTTTCTGTGAGGGTAGAGGAAAAATAAGAGAAAAATTTAAAAGAAAGAGTCATTTCAAAATGAAAGACCATGATTGTATAGTCTGACACTGACTCAGGAACTGAAATTGATCATGGTAATGATGAAGATATCCTACAAATTCATGCTCTTTTAGTTAATAAGTTTAGAAATATTGGCTATAATAAGAGGAATTAAAGGAAGAATGATTGCAAGGAGTCAAGGTATGGGAAAATTACAAGTCAAAGATCAAGTGCTATAATTGTGATGAAGTCGGACACTTTGCTGCTCATTCACAAAGCCAAACGTTGAGAAGAAGCAAGCCTTGATGAGCAAGAAGAAGAATTGAAGCAAGTTTTGACCAGAAGAACAATTGGGATGATACATTAGAAGAGTACAAACTATGCTCACAA
>NW_027417183.1:0-65447 GCF_009905375.1 Apium graveolens
AAAAATATAAATTTAAACAATTCGATAAAAATATGAACAATTATCCGGTATCCAATTTAAAGTCCAATTATATAACAGCTAAATCGACTAATTAGTATTGAATCAATATATGTAAATAAGGTACTTAAATTGATAAATGATATATAAAAATACATTATATTTAGTGCTCAAATATAAACCATAAAAATTTGAAAAACTCGTCTGATTCGATCTTAAGAAAGTCATATTTAAAAAGGCCGAAGCTGCTTGAAATCTTTTATTATAAACTTTGCTTTCTCCTAAAGAAAAAAACTTGGATTTACACAAATTTTGGAATTTTAAAAATATCGAAAAAAAATTTGATAGTTTATTTTCATCCAATTTTGTACACTAAAATATTTTGGGATAAATTCGAAATGGGAAACAATTCTACACATCTTTAATATATTAAAAGAAAATTAACAAATGTACATTATTTTTGAAGAAATGAAAAGTATAAAATTAAGTTTTTTACATATATCTAATTCGGAAGTGCTGTAATTTGCGCCATTCTTGGCCCTCAAAATTTTGTATAAAAATCCAAATTCAATAGTTTTTTAGAAAAATTGATTTGATCCAAATTCTAAATATGTAAATTAATAAAGCCACCCTTAACACTATTTAATTTATCTTTATTTAAATTATAAATATTTATCTTTTAAGTTTAAATGAACATTTATCTTTTTTAGTTGAAATAAACTAGTCAATTAAATTATAATTATTATGTTCCCACTATGGCTTATTGGCTTTCTATTCTATCAAAATTTTATTTTTGTTTGCTAATAGAACCTATAATATTTCTCACTTTGTAAGTCAAGAGTTATATTGCTATTTTAAGCAAGCAAAATAACTTCTAATTGATTTATCTTCTTGTACCTAGATAATCCATCAAGAAACTAACAATTCTTGTTTTCAATAGAATTGGTGGCGACCAAATTCAAGACTTGTTCCACTAAAACCAAGTCCTGACAACACTTTAAATACTCATTTAAATTTGATAAAATTTACATAAAAATAAGTCAACAAAGAAACATGCAAATCAATATAAGAAGCAGTGTTTAAGATATAGCAAGTCTACTATAGACCACCCCACATGAAGCATGTTTTTTACATAGTATTTAGCATAAATGATTTAGAAATAATAGTTGCTGCCATCACTAATGGGGAATTCAGAGGATGGAATCATTGGCATGTTGTTCTCCAAGTATGCAGAAGGAGCGAGCAACCCCACTTCCAAGTTGTACCAAGTAACCAACATCCTTAAGAATCATCTTCATACCACTAAGACAGCCTATCACTTGCAACTACAAAAAACAACGGTAAGTTTATAGTAGAATATTTATAAATATTTCATTGTTTTTCGAAATAGTTAGTAAGAGGTAAATAGAGAGAAAATATTTATAACTTGTCTCGTTTATGAGTGATTGTGTAGTCTTAGCAAACGGAAGTAGGGTACAAGGTTATGGCTCATATTATGAATTTGACATAGTTTTGTTAAAGCTTCTCAAATAGAATTGAGGAACTAACATATTTTACTATTAATCTTGTCTCTGGTCAATATGTAGATGCAACAAAATCTATAACATTGAATATATGAAATGACAATATACCTCATTAGATTTCTCACATGATCTATCCTCGAATCCTTTCATGCTACTTTATTAAGTCCAAGCCATAAGATTCAGTTGTATCATTCTATGCCCTTCTAATAACTTCTCAACTATCAATGTACGCACGTACCATAACCGCAGTAACAATATGACTAATATGACTAAACCGTTCATCTTTCTCAGTGCAGTTTTTCAGCCCCCAGGCCTCCACAACAAACCTGTGATATGAACATATAGTCACACAATATCCATAAATGTAAAATAGAGATGAGCACAGAATAATCCGATTCTTCAAATTCTGTAAGCAATTAGATGATGAAATAAAAATCGACTACAATTAAAATCATTGCACTTGTAATTCTTAAATCATCTATAAACTGAACTGGTTTGTAATATTTACATTGTATCTACAAATAATTGTTTTAACAAGTTTCTACTTTCTATACATCTCACAAAGAATACATAATCAAACAAAAATATTTTCAGTGTTTTGCTTAAGCTGCATATAAGAATAAAGAATTTAACTTGTTGTTGTTGCAAGGGGAGTGTGCCCTGCTATTATGTTTATCAAGTCTTCCTCGAATATTAGATCAAGTGATGCCTGAGACCAGATAAAAGTTGAATGGAACGAGTACAAAATCTCGTGTTCAATTTGTTTCACCTATTTGGCTCTCATTACATAAGCAACTCATGACTTCTTGTTTATATATAAAAATAATATATAAGACTCTGTGTTAGGAGGGTTAGGAGGGTCATATATATTTCAACATATAAAGTGAATTCAATAATTATTGTAGTTTGCTAGAATCAAGAATATATGATCACATTTTGTGTAATACAACTTATGTATTATAGCCACTATCAGATATTGTCGCTTATGAATTTTTGCACATAAATTATATAATAACGCTATGTTAAATCGTAGAAATATATAAAAACACTTTCCAAGATAATCAAAAATTAATAACTTTCGTTCTTGAGACAACTTTGTCATCAATATCACCAACACAAAAAAATGCTTGATGTACCAATGAATCATCATTCTTTGGAGCAGACCTTGACGCTTAATGATATATAATGATATGGCTACATGGTAAGGTTTTCTCCAAAAACTTTATCAAAATATCCACAATTTATTTAAATTCCTTTTTAAGAGAATGGTAATGTGTGATATGATAGCTGAGTAATGGTATTTGATTTCTTAAACCTTAAATCTAATAAATATGGTTAACAATATGGAAATTAAAATTAATTTAAATTTAAAATAAATAAGAAAATTGTAGAGATGATAGAAACATTACAATTTTCTTGGTATTTTAGTGGATTATAGAGTGTTGTATACATGTATGTCTTAATACATGGAGGCTCTAATTTTTTATAATGTAGTACTTTGCAATGGAGAAATTTGATCAAAATTAAAGAGTGGTTATTAATTAGAGAGACACATTGTGTTTAATTTAGTTTTACTTACACATATTTCTCAACAAATCAATTCTATGTTAAAATCCTTTTTATCCATATAATTAACAAATTGAGTTCTAGTGGCGGATACTTGAATCTGGTACATGGTAAAAAGGAGAAAATAAAGTGTACCAAAGTTTTTTAAGTTGTAAAAGAGAACTTTAATCGTTATATCAATAAATATCCATTCCAACCTATCTTATGCCTTAAAATATCAATTCTTAACCTAGCCACACCCTTTTTTCCCTTGTGACTTCAGAGCAATCAGTGTATTATGAGCTAATAGCCTCCCTTCATTAAAAACACTCTGTTGTTAGACACTGTCTAGATTAAGCATAGTTTAAACTTATTCACCACCACCTTCGACAGTATGCGCATCACAACATTATAAAAATAGATAGCTCGAAGATCTTCCATATGTTTCAGTTATTTAACCTTAGGAATAAGACATACAAGCCTACGATTTAGTTCCCTTGGCCCATGTCGTGTATCAAAGAAAATCTGACAAAATAGAACAACATATCTTTTAAAAATATTTCAATACGTATGAAAAATGCCGGGTTCGACCCATGTGGATCTAGTGAGTTGTATTGATGCATGAACAAGACTACATTCTTAACTTCCTCCTCCCTAATAGGTACTATGACCTACTGATTGTGAAATAATAATTAAAAAAAGTTTGTAAAAAGGGTAAAATTTGACACGACCTTAATCGAATAACCATATATCAAACAAACGGTAAAATTTGACAGAAATTTAAACAACTTCCCCGAGCAGAAACAAAACCATGTAAAGCCATAGGAAAAAACATATGTGTGTGTACTATCCAACTAAATCATAGTGGAAGACATATAGATGTGGAGGCCATAACAAGGAATATCAGATATGCATGTCCCATAATTACAATATACCTATTTATCTTGTCGTGGTTTCGATATTTTTGTTTATAACTATGAGCCAAAGCCAAAGCGACCAAATCGAAATGTTCCTCCAGACTCTGATATTTTACCTTGAGCTGAAGATGCTTTTTTGATGAGTCGATTTGATCCATGTTTGTGGAGAAACCACCCTGCAAAGAGAAAGTCAGGTACCGGGATTTGTAAATAACAATCTGAGAATCTCAGATTGAAATTTAATTTAATTCCTTATCATCAAATGATAAGGAGTTGTCAAAAAATAGTACAAAATATTTTACCTATCCAAGGGAATCCATGTTATAAAAGATGGCAACCTTTCCACTTTTGCTAACTTGATACATTTCCCTGTAGTAGGTAGCAAGGTCATAGTTGCAGATCAATGTCCTCCACCAATACTATACATGTCATTTTCTTCATTATTTGTATTAATAACATATCGCCTCTCCGTCCTTGAACTATTCTTGTTATCGACACTTGTTGTATCTCTTCTTTCAAGACATTTGTTCTCACTTCCCATAGCTCGGGTCATCTTCTCACAATTTTCTTTTATCTTTTTCTAAAATGAAACCAGTAAAAAAAATTATAAGATGTGAATTATAATAACACTTGTTAATTGATTCTTAATAAACAATTATACAAACACCTTTATATGACCTAGGAGATTGGACACAAGTTTTTTATTTAACGATTCAATATATAATAAAACATCTGAAAGTATTGAATTTCTTCTTTGTAGTACTTCATTCTATAAAGATTAACAAACTATCAGAAGACAGAGCAAACAAAAAGTCCAAAATACAAATTCTACTTTTACAACGACAAGTGATACCTTAAAATTTCATACCACTATCATTCCAAACAAATCCCAATACAACCCAGAGCTGATAATAAGACACGATTGACACATAAACATGATTTAATAAAGATCCCAAACATAAAATTAAACAAGGAGGTAAATTAAACAATAATTAACTATAATCGACCAAATTTAATCTTCTCCTAAATTAAATTTAGTCAATTGAAAGAACTTTAGGAAAATGATTCGGGGAAAAAAATACATTCCGTTCAAGGTTTAATCTTTTCCGAGATTTAATCTTCTTGGAGCTTTAGTCTTTACAAAGAATTGATATTCAGTGTTTGAGAGAAATATTTCAGCAAAGATTTAATCTTCTGTGTTTTTTATATTATTTAATTGACAGCCGAGAAAACAATTTCAGGAAGTCCGCTCACAAGTTTTGAACAAGACCGCCTAACTTTTGGGCCCAAATCTCTGATCTACTGTAATGATTATATAATGTATTGCAATAACATGTATTTGTAACGACCTCGAAATTTTGTTGATTCAGTTGCAATATTTTTAAAATCCCTTGCAATAGACATGAAATCACCTTTCAACAACAACATTTTTTAGATAGTTTTTAAAAATCTGGTTGCGAAAGCAATTCTATGGTATAGTGAACTAAACCTTGTATAACCATTATTTATTTAATACCTGATTCTCCTACAGGCTTGAAGCTATTCCTCATACATACACTGATATACTCTGGTGATATTTATGAATTGCTTTATGCTCTGAAATAAATGTTTTATCAACGTTAATTATGATTTTGTTTTATTGAATTATAATATTTATCATGTTGAATTGTTATAGAATTAGATAGCGTTCTAAATATGGAACATATTCGTGGTCAGACCAGATTGGTGGTCATATTAGGCCAATGTGTGCCTTGGATCCAGTATAGAGAACAGAGCTATGTGCCTTAATCGGGTTAGTGTGTAACTGATCAGCAGCCTAACCTTAGTTTTAAACTTAAAAATGAATATCCAATTCTAATAATTGCTTAACAAGGAACTTGATTCCTATGAATCATTTTAATTGATCATTGTTTATACTCAGTTATTGTTATATATTATAACTTGCTGAGCTAGTTAGCTCACCCTTGTGAATCTAGTTACATTATTCTATAGTTAAAATGGAAATTATTGGTAATGAGGACCCCCAGCCCAGTATGCGATCTAGGATTCCAGGTTGAGTAGGATCGAGCTAGTTTGAGTTATGCAAGTTTGTAAGAATGATTTCATTTTAAGTTATAAGTTAAACTAGTTGGGATTTGGTATGACGTAATAAAAGTCAAGGTTATGGCTGGTTTTCATACTTTAACCTATTGTGGCTGTGCTTGCGTAAATAACGGTAATTGCATATAATATTTCATATACAGGTTTATATAATATGTGTGTTGTGAACCCCAAACTTCTTACCTGGGTTACGAGGGCGTCACAACCACCATCTCCGAAGCTAAATCAACTAATAATATTACCTAATATACAACTAGTGCTACCACTAAAGCTACTAGCAATGCTACCATAAATTGCCACTATTAAGACTAACCAATATAACATCAATGCTACCACCTGTAATACCATAATTAAACTGGCCATAAATGGAACTGCTTAAGCTAGCACGAACTTTAACACCAACACCAATAATACAACCACTAAGCTACCAATAGGACCACTAAGCTACCACCAATGCCATTACTAAGACTAACCAATATAACATCAATGCTACCACCTGTAATACCATAATTAAACTGGCCATAAATGGAACTGCTTAAGCTAGCACGAACTTCAAAACCAACACCAATAAAACCACTACCAATTCTCCTGCAAAGATTACCCCTTCCAATGCCACCAATTGCACTAATAAGAGCACCAGGACCAATGGCACCATCAATGCCAGCAAATCCACTACTAATATTATCGTTTCTAATACCACCAATGTATCCACTAAAGATGCTAGTTATGCTGCCACCAATCCCACTATTAAAACTACCCAATATACAACAAATGCTACTATCACTTATGCCATTATTAAAGTTACCACCAATGATACTCCTTAAGTTAGCACGAACTTCACCACCAACAATCCCACCACCAATTCCACTCATAAGATTACGACTACTAGTGCCACCAATTGGACTAGTAAAGTTACCATCACCAGTGACACCGCCAACAATATTACTACTGGAATAAAGAAAAACCACAACTCTATACTTTTCAAATAGTTACGGATCTATAGAAGTTACTAAGCACCAGGTTCTAGTGAGGCTGAAAATGGTGACCCTACCAATTCATGTATTGAAAATATAAGTTCTTCCAACACTAAAAAATTTCCAACAAAGGCTACATCTCTATCAAGTAAGAAATCTCATTTTCAACCATGTGTGTTGTGAAATGAAGTTAAAAAGTGATGGGGCTTCGTGAGATGGGAAACTCCTAATATAAGTAAACTTCGTGTTTTATTAGGTCAATAAAGAGTAATTTAGAGTTGTTTGTCTTATATACATTAGAAAAAAATACACCCCACATAGATCCACTTGTACTATGTGCATTTATATTAATAATATATATTGGCATGGTAAAAGTTAAAGAATAATAAATAAACCTGACACCGTACATTGATGAAGAGAAAGGGAAGACACTTGGAGTATTTTCTTAATGGTTTTTGGAACTTGTTGCAAGTAGCAAGAAAAATATAATTCGTGTGAAAATGTCTCTAAAGTAAGGTCATACATAAACATAAAATAAATTTAATAGTATAATTCAACAAATATGAACATAAAATATAAATAATTTGTGGGCTTCTTTTCTATAAATTTTCATTTTTTTTATATATCATGTATTTGATTATTTATGAGGAACAAAAAAAATTACTACAAATGTAACTGTTTTTTTCTAACCTTGACATATAATCTTGAAAGGATAATTCTTGACATAGAGGTCATCTAAAAACAAATACAAGTGACATTCCATGTAAATCTACATACATATATACAAGGAAAATGGGATACTTATTTTAGTATTTGATTTCTACCAAAAGTTTGTGCAAATAACACATATGAAAAGAAAATGAAGAAACAGGGAAATATAAATTATTACCTTAACTTTGTCAAACAACATCAATTCATGATAACCTGTAAACCTTATCCACTTAGTCCTCCACCAATTCATTTGATTAGTCGGCCAATTCATTTGGAGATGTGTTTAACTTTAGAGAACCAAAACACTCTTTCATAGAAAATACAAATAACTCCAAAACACTATTTCATGGCCATGTACAAATTCATTTAGTTTGTAAGGCGGGGGGCTTGTGCTGATATTAGGGTCTTACCTACCTTTTTAATATCCTATATTTTGCAGGCCCAATTGTATATCATGGGTTTCAATGGGCCCAATTTATTTTAAATTGTTTTTTATCTTAGTATCAATTTCTTATTACAAATTGAAATTTTTTCTTTTTGTAAAAATATAATTTAACAAAGTGTGATCCATGTATTATACAAACTAATTGGGTGTTGATTTACAAACATAAGTAAACAAGCATTCCTTTAATTTATTTTATATTGTAAATAAAATGAGATTCTATAAATTAAGTGGTAAGAATTGTAGAAAAAACTTAACTAGAAATGATATTTTCTCAAAAATTTTAAATTTTATTTAGTGAAATTATATATAAATTCCCTATTGACCTCAACTAATAAACCATAAAAAATTTGAAAAACTCGTCTGATTCGATCTTAAGAAAGTCATATTTAAAAAGGCCCAAAGCTGCATGAACATATATTTTATTATAAAAATTTGCTTCTCTCCTCAACAGAAAAAACTTGGATTTACTCAAATTCAGAATTTTAAAAATATCGAAATAATTTTTTTGATAATTTTATTTTTCATCCAATTTTTTACACTAAAATATTTGGGGATAAAATTCTAAATCGGAAAAAATTCTACACATCTTTAATATATTTAAAGAAAATTTAACAAATATACATTATTTTTCGAAGAAATGAAAAGTAATAAAATTAAGTTTTTTACATATATCTAATTCGGACGTGCTGTAATTTGCGCCATTCTTGGGCCTCAAAATTTTGTATAAAATCCAAATTCATTAGTTTTTTAGAAAAATCGATTTGATCCAAATTCTAAATATGTAAATTTATTAAGCCACCCTTAACAGTATTTAATTTATCTGTATTCAAATTATTAAATATTTGTCTTTCAAGTTGAAATGAACATTTATCTTTTTTAGTTGAAATAAATTAGTCAATTAAATTATAATTATTATGTTCCCACTGTGGCTTATAGGCTTTCTATTCTACCAAAATTTTATTTTTGTTTGCTAATAGAACCTATAATATTTCTCACTTTGTAAGTCAAGAGTTATTATTACTATTTAAGCAAGCAAAATAACTTCTAATTGGATTTATATTCTTGAACCTAGATAATCCATCAAGAAACTAACAATTCATATTTTCAATAGAATTAGTCAGACCAAAATTCAAGACTTGTTCCACTAAAACCAAGTCCTAACAACACTTTAAATACTCATTTAAATTTGATAAAATTTATATAAAAATAAGTCAACAAAAAAACATGCAAATCAATGCAAGAAGCAGTGTTTAAGATATAGTAAGTCTACTATAGACCACCCCAGATGAAGCATGTTTTTCACATAGTATTTAGCATAAAATGATTTAGAAATAATAGTTGGTGCCATCACTATTGGGGAATTCAGAGGATGGAATCATTGTCATGTTGATCTCCAAGTATCCAGAAGTAACCCCACTTCCAAGTTGTACCAAGTAACCGACATCCTTAAGAATCATCTTCATACCACTAAGACAGCCTATCACTTGCAACTACAAAAAACACCCCTAAGTTTATAGTAGAATATTTATAAATATTTCATTGTTTTTCGAAATGGTTAGTAAGAGGTAAATAGAGCGAAAATATTTATAACTTGTGTGGTTTATGAGTGATTGTGTGGTCGTAGCAAAAGGAAGTAGGATACAAGGTTATGGCTCATATTATGAATTTGACATAGTTTTGTTAAAGCTTCTCAAAAAGAATTGAGGAACTAACATATTTTACTATTAATCTTGTCTCTGGTCAATATGTAGATGCAACAAAATCTATAACATTGAATATAAGAAGTGACAATATACCTCATTTAGATTTCTCACATGATATATCCTCGAATCCTTTCATGCTACTTTATTAAGTCCAACCCATAAGATCCAGTTGTATCATTCTATGCCCTTCTAATAACTTCTCAACTATAAATGAAAGCAGGTACCATAACCGCAGTAATAATATGACTAATATGACTAAACGGTTCATCTTTCTCACTGCAGTTTTTCAGCCCCCAGGCCTCCACAACAAACGTGTGATATGAACATATAGTCACACAATATCAAAAATTGTAAAACAGAGATGAGGACAGAATAATCCGATTCTTAAAATTCTGTAAGCAATTAGATGATGAAATAAAAATCGACAATTAAAATCATTAAACTTGTAATTCTTAAATCATCTATAAAGTGAACTGGTGTGTAATATTTACCTTGTATCTACAAAAAAAGGTTTCAACATGTTTCTACTTTCTATGCATCACACAAAGAATACATAATCAAACAAAAAGTATTTTGAGTGTTTTGCTTAAGCTGCTTACAAGAACAAAACATTTAACTTGTTGTTTTGCAAGGGGAGTGTGCCTTGCTATTATATTATCAAGTCTTTCCTCCATAATTAGATCAAGTGATGCTCTCAGACCACATAAAAGTTGAATGGAACCGGTACAAAATCTCGTGTTCAATTTGTTTCACCTTTTTTGGCTCTCATTACATAAGCAACTCATGACTTCTTGTTTGTATATAAAAATAATAAATAAGACTCCCTGTTAGGATGGTTAGGAGGGTCACATATATTTCAACATATAAAGTGAATTCAATAATTATTGTAGCTTGCTAGAATCAATAATATATGATCACATTTATTATTTTTATATATAAACAAGAAGTCATGCGTTGCTTATCCATTTAACTTGTTGTTTTGCAAGGGGAGTGTGCCTTGCTATTACATTATCAAGTCTTTCCTCGATAATTAGATCAAGTGATGCTCTCAGACCACATAAAAGTTGAATGGAAACAGTACAAAATCTCCTGTTCAATTTTTTTCACCTTTTTTGGCTCTCATTGCATAAGCAACTCATGACTTCTTGTTTATATATAAAAATAATAAATAAGACTCTCTGTTAGGATGGTTAGGAGCGTCACATATATTTCAACATATAAAGTGAATTCAATAATTATTGTAACTTGCTAGAATCAATAATATATGATCACATTTTATGTAATACAACTTATATATTATAAACACTATTAGATATTGTCACTTGTGAATTTTCGCACATAAAATCATATAATAACGCTATGTTAAATGGTAGAAATATATAAAAACACTTTCCAAGATAATCAAAAATTAATAACTTGTCGTTCTGTGAGAACAACTTTGTCATCAATATCACCAACACCAAGAAAATGCTTGATGTACCATTGGATCATCATTCTTTGGAGCAGATCTTGACGCTTAATGATATATAATGATATTGGTAAATGGTAAGGTTTTCTCCAAAAACTTTATCAAAGTATCCCCAATTTTTTTTTGTTCCTCTATAAGAGAATGGTAATGTGTGATATGATAGGTGAGTAATGGTATTTGATTTCTTAAACCTTAAATCTAATAAACATGGTTAACAATATGGAAATTAAAATTAATGTAAATTTAAAATAAATAAGAAAATAGTAGAGATGATAGAAACATTACAATTTTCGTGGTATGCTGGTGGATTATAGAGTGTTGTATACATGTATTTCTCAATACATGGAGGCTATAATTTTTTAAAATATAGTAATTTGCAATGGAGAAATTTGATCAAAATTAAATAGTGGTTATTAATTAGAGAGACAAATTGTGTTCAATTTAGTTTTACTTACACATATTTCTCAACAAATCAATTCTATGTTAAAATCCTTTTTATCCATATAATTAACAAATTGAGTTCTAGTGGCGGATACTTGAATTCGTACATGGTAAAAAGGACACAATAAAGTGTACCAAAGTTTTTTAAGTTGTAAAAGAGAACTTTAATCGTTATATCAATAAATCTCCATTCCAACCTATCTTATGCCTTAAAATATCAATTCTTAACCCAGCCACGGCCTTTTTTCCCTTGTGACTTCAAATGCATTCATTGTATTATGAGCTAATAGCCTCCCTTCATTAAAAGCACTCTGTTTGTTAGACACTGTCTAGATTAAACATAGTTTGAACTTATTCACCACCACCTTCGATAGTATGCGCATCAGAACATTATAAAGATAGATAGGTCAAAGATCTTACATATGTTTCAGTTGTTTAACCATAGGAATAAGACATACAAGCCTATGATTTAGTTCCCTTGGCCCATGTCCTGTATCAAAGAAAATCTGACAAAATAGAACAACATATCTTTTGAAAATATTTCAATACGTTTGAAAAATGCCGGGTTCGACCCATGTGGATCTAGTGACTTGTATTGATGCATGAAACAGACTACATTCTTAACATCCTCCTCCCTAATAGGTACTATGACCTAGTGATTGTGAAATAATAATTAAAAAAAGTTTGCAAAAAGGGTAAAATTTGACACGACCTTAATCAAATAACCATATATCAAAGAAAATGGTAAATTTTGAAATAAATTTAAACAACTTACCCGAGAAGAAACAAAACCATGTAAAGCCATAGGAAAAAACATATGTGTGTGTACTATCCAACTAAATCATAGTGGAAGACATGTAGATGTACAGGCCATAACAAGGAATATCAGATATGCATGTCCCATAATTATAATATACCTGTTTGTCTTGTCGTGCTTTTGGTATTTTTGTTTATAACTATGAGCCAAAGCCAAAGCGACCAAATCGAGATGTTCCTCCACACTCTGATGTTTTACCTTGAGCAGAAGATGCTTTTTTGATGAGTCGATTTGATCCAAGTTTGTGGAGAAACCACCCTGCAAAGAGAAAGTCAGGTACCGGGTTTTGTAAATAACAATCTGAGAATCTCATATTGTAATTTAATTTAATTCCTTATCACCAAATGATAAGGAGTTGTCAAAAAAGAGCACAAAATGTTTTACCTATCCAAGGGAATCCATGTTATAAAAGATGGCAACCTTTCCACTTTTGCTAACTTGATACATTTCCCTGTAGTAGGTAGCAAGGTCATAGTTGTAGAGCAATGTCCTCCACCAATATTATAGATGTCATTTTCTTCGTTATTTGTATTAATAATATATCGCCTCTCCGTCCTTGAACTATTCTTGTTATCAACACTTATGGTATCTCTTCTGCCAACATATTTGTTCTCACATCCCGTAGCTCGGGTCAGTCTTCTCACAATTTTCTTTTATCTTTTTTCTAAAATGAAACCAGTAAAAAAAATTATAATATGTGAATTATAATAACACTTGCTTAATTGATTATTAATAAACAAGTATACAAACACCTGTATATGACCTAGGCGATTGGACACAAGTTTTTTATTTAACGAGTCAATATATAATAAAATATCTGTAAGTATTGAATTTCTTCTTTGTAGTACTTCATTCTATAAAGATTAACAAACTATCAGAACACGGAGCAAACAAAAAGTCCAAAATACAAATTCTACTTTTACAACCACAAGTGATTCCTCACAATTTCATACCAGTGTCATTCCAAACAAATCCCAATATAACTCAGAACTGATAATAAAACATGATTGACATATAAACATGGTTTAATAAATAAACTCTAATTAACACATATTGTAACATTGATAAAAGATCCCAAACATAAAATAACATAGAAACAAAAAAGCAAGGAGGTAAATTAAACAATAACTAATAATAATCGACCAAATTTAATCTTCTCCTAAATTAAATTTAGTGAATTGAAAGAACTTAAGGAAAGATGATTTAGGGAAAAAATACATTCCATTCAAGGTTTAATCTTTTCCGAGATTTAATCTTCTTGGAGCTTGAGTCTTTACAAAGATTTAATATTCAGTGTTTGAGAGAAATATTTCAGCAAAGATTTAATCTTTCGCCACAAGTGGAGATTGTTTGACAGTCTGTGTTTTTTTTGTTTATTTAATAGACAGCCGGGAAAATAATTTCAGCAAGCCCGCTCACAAGTTTTGAACAAGACCGCCTAACTTTTGGGCCCAAATCTATGATATACTATAACAATTATATAATGTATTGCAATAACATGTATTTGTAACGACCTCGAAATTTTGTTGATTCAGTTGCAATGTTTTTAAAATCCCTTGCAATAGACATGAAATCACCTTTCAACATCAATTCTATGGTATAGTGAACTAAACCTTCTACAACCATTATTCATCTAATACCTGATTCTCCTACAGGCTGGAAGCTATTCCTCATACATACCCTGATATACTCTGGTGATATTTATGAATTGCTTTATGCTCTAAAATAAATGTTTTATCATTGTTAATTATGATTCTGTTTTATTGAATTACAATATTTATCATGTTGAATTGTTATAGAATTGGATAGATTTCTAAATATGGAACAGTTTCGTGGTCAGACCAGATTGGTAGTCATATTAGGCCAATGTGTGCCTTGAATCCAGTATAGAGAGCAGAGCTGTGTGCATTGATTGGGGTTAGTGTGTCACTGATCAACAGCCTAACCTTGGTTTTAAACTTAAAAATGAATATCCAATTCTAATAATTGCTTAACAAGGAACTTGATTCCTATGAATCATTTCAACTGATCATTATTTACACCTAGTTATTGTTATTATAACTTGCTGAGCTAGTTAGCTCACCCTTGTGAATCTGTTTAGGTCATTCTACAGTTAAAATGGAAATTGTTGATAATGAGGATCCCGAGTCCAGTATACGATCTAAGATTCCCGGTTGAGTTGGATCTAGCTAGTTTGAGTTATGCAAGTTTGTAAGAATGAATTCATTTTCAGTTGTAAGTTAAACTAGTTGGGATTTGATATGACGTAATAAAAGTCAAGGTTGTGGTTGGTTTTCATACTTTCACCTGTTGGGATCCGTGGTTGCGTAAATAAGGATAATTGCATATAATATTTCATATACAAGTTTATATAATTTGTGTGTTATGAACCCCAAACTTCTGATCCGGGTTTGGAGGGCGTCACAACCACCATCTCCGAAGCTAAATCAACTACTAATATAACCTAATATACAATCGGTGCTACCACTAAAGCTACCAGCAATGCTACCATAAATTGCCACTACTAAGACTAACCAATATACCACCAATGCTACCACTATGGCAACTAGCCATTCCACCACCAATACGACCACTAATCTACCACAATTGACAACACCAATGCCACTACTAAGACTAACCAATATAACATCAATGCTACCACCTGTAATACCATAATTAAACTTGCCATAAATGGAACTGCTGAAGCTAGCAGGAACTTCAACACCAACAACAATAATACCACCATTAAGGTACCAATACGACCACTAAACTACCACCAATGCCACTACTAAGACTAACCAATATAGCATCAATGCTACCACCTGTAATACCATTATTAAACTGGCCATAAATGGAACTGCTTAAGCTAGCACGAACTTCAACACCAACACTAATAATACCACCACCAATTCTCCTGCAAAGATTCCCACTTTCAATGCCACCAATTGCACTAATAAGAGCTCCAGGACCAATGGCACCATCAATTCGAGCAAACCGCTACTAATATTATCGTGTCTGGTACCACCAATGTAACCACTAAAGATGCTAGTCATGCTGCCACTAATCCCACTATTAAAACTAACCAATATACCACCAATTATACTACCACTTATGCCATTATTAAAGTTACCACCAATGATACACCTTAACTAGCACGAACTTCACCACCAACAATCCCACCACAAATTCCACTCCTAAGATTACGACTACTAGTGCCACCAATTAGACTAGTAAAATTACCACCACCAGTGACACCGCCAACAATATTACTACTGGATTAAAGAAAAACCATAACTCTGTCCTTTTCAAATAGTTATGGATCTATAGAAGTTACTAAGCAACGGGTTCTAGTGAGGCTGAAAATGGTGACCCTACCTATTCATGTATTAAAAATATAAGTTCTTTAAACACTAAAAAATTTCCCAAACAAAGCCTACATCTCTATCAAAGTGATGAAGTTAAAAAGTGATGGGGCTTCGTGAGATGGGAAACTCCCAATATACCTAAACTTGGTGTGTTATTAGGTTAAAAAGAGTAATTTAGAGTTATTTGTCATATATACATTAGAAAAATAAAAAACACAGGGCACATAGATCCACTTGTACTATCTGCATTTATATTTATAATATATATTTGCATGGCAAAAGTTAAAAAATAACATAGAAACCTTACACGGTACATTGATGAAGAGGAGAAAGGGAAGGCACTTGGAGCATTTTCTTCATTGTTTTTGGAACTTGTTGCAAGTAGCAAGAAAAATATAATTCCTGTGAAAATGTCTCTAAAGTAAGGTCATACATAAACATAAAATAAATTTAATAGTATAATTCAACAAATATGAACATAAAATATAAATAATATGTGGGCTTCTTTTCTATAAATTTTCATTTCTTTCATATATATTGTATTTGATTATTCATGAGGAACAAAAAAAATTAATACAAATGTAATTGATTTTTTTTCTAACCTTGACATATAATCTTGAAAGGATAATTCTTGACATAGAGGTCATGTAAAAATAAATACAAGTGACATTCCATGTAAATCTACATACATATATACAAGGAAAATGGGATACTTATTTTAGTGTTTTATTTCTACCAAAAGTTTATGCAAATAACACATATGAAAAGAAAATAAAGAAACAGGGAAATATAAATTATTAGTTAACTTTGTTAAACAACATCAATTCATGATAACCAGTAAACCTTATCCACTTAGTCCTCCACCAATTCATTTGATTAGTCCTCCACCAATTCATTTAGAGATGTGTTTAACTTTAGAGCACCAAAGCACTCTTTTATAGAAAATACAAATAACTCCAAAACTCTATTTCATGCCCATGTACAAATTCATTTTATTTGTAAGGTGGCGGCTTGTGCTCATATTAGGGTGTTACCTACCTTTTTAATATGCTATATTTTGCACGCCCAATTGTATATCATGGGTTTCAATGGGCCCAATTTAGTTTAAATTGGTTTTTATCTTACTATCAATTTCTTATTACAAATTCAAAATTTTTCTTTTTATAAAAATATAATTTAACAAAGTCTGCTCCATGTATTATATAAACTAATTGGCTGTTGATTTAGAACCATAAATTAAGTGGTAATCATTGTACAAAAAACTTAACTAAAAATGACATTTTCTCAAAAAATTTAAATTTTATTTAGTGAAATTATATATAAATTCCCTACTACCTCAACTAACAATAATATATGTACTACTACAACCCTAACTAAGAATAATAGAAGTACTACTATCATACATTCAAGTCTTAAAAACCTCTCACAATAATTGAGATATTATTGGTCATGTAAAAATTAATATTACAATAACAACATTTAATCAAATTAAATTTCTAGAGGTATAAGATTGAATACCAAATTTTTGAGAAACAAGTTATACTTATGGGAAAAAAGATACAATTTTTAAAAATATTTACTAATTGCTATGTTTATTTAAACATAGGAATTAAAATGAATGATAATATGATTATTGATTTTTATTTTATTCTTAGTCAATTTGATTTGAACATGTAAAATGACAATATATTGTGGGTAACACTACATATACCATATTCATTCACTAGTTAATTGGGAAAAATCTAAATTGGGAAGAAATTGAATGAGAAATGCAGACTAACAGTGTCTAAGTATATAAGTTGTTTGACTTGACCATATGTACTTTAACATAATTATAATGAATATTTTTAATATTTTCAATTTTAATGAAAATTTATTATTTAAAACAATGCTTATATTTATAAACTTGTTTTCTAACTCAAAATTTTCAATAGACAAGTTTTCCAACAAATTTTGGGTCTTTTCACAAGGTGGGTATGAAATGCAAAGAAAACATTATTTTGTCAAATATGTACCAAACTAGAATTCAATTATTTTTTTAAGATGAATAAAGAGTATACGTACAAAAATTACTTCTAGAATTTCCTTTTTTGAATACAATTATTAATATTAAACTTTAATTCAAAAAAATATTTATTTTAAAAAAATATGTAAGATTATTAATTTTACATGAACAAAGTTCAAAAAACAAGTATTATGGGATGAAGTATATTCTACTAAGTTTTCCCTAATATTTTAAGTAATTCATCATTTATATTGACTTTGGTATGAAATGACTATTATGGCCCAATAAGCAATTTTTTTCTATATAACATATAGTAGAAAATGACTAGTTAAATTTCATACCAACTTTGTAATTTTTTAGTTATCATTTGAATCTACCGGTTATATTAGTGTTAGAAAATATATTTTTTTAAAAAAATATTTTAATAATCATGTAAAGTAATCATTTAAGCAGAAAATTATAAGTTTCTAACTTCAGTTGAGAAAATTTTATAATGAAAATATGTTTTCGACAAATAATTAATGCCTACAAAAATATATTAAAATTATTTAATTATCATTTACATTACTTATATTATGTACTCACCATTTTTTATAGTTCTTTGAGTAATTTTAATCCAAATTAGTTATTTGAATAAACATTTCTTTTCTTGCAAATATTTTAAGAAAATATAAAAAAATAATAAGATCACTAAATTTGAGAAAAACTATTAAAAAAGGAGAAAAAATTTAAATTCAAAGTTTGTCAAATCCCACAACATACCTCAATTTTTGTCCAAAGGCCGAACCTACAAATGTCGATGGGAATTGAGTTCTGATTTCCTGAAAATTAAAAAATGGCTTATAAAACTTCAAAAAATTTGGTGTCAAAAGTTGATGATATTATTATATAACTATCACATTTTTTCCATTAGTATTTCTTATGAGAGTTTAACAAAAATGACCTCATCAGTATTTATCGATCAATACTTCTCATCAAGGTTGTTCATATTAGTATTTTTTTGATATTATAGCATATGTATTAGGATTCCTTATTGATTTTATCTTTATATTCATTGTGTAAGTGTGCAGTATATAAGAACAAATTAGGTTAACAGTAGTGAATTTATTTTATTATACAATAACCTACAAGCTCTCAAGATATTGGCTCATGTTGAGCTAGAGAATTTTGTAATAAGTTTTTATTCAATAATATAAAAACTATTCTTCATTATTGAGTACATAATTGAATTTGATTGTTATAATTATATTGACCCCCTCTATAGGTAATTAAAGGCCTAAAAAATGATATCAAAGCTTGGTATTTATATAAAATCACTTTAAGATCCAGAAAATAATCATTAATGGCAGATAATGAAACTCAACAAAATTTGTTGTCACCATTAGCCATAAACCAAATCAACAACAATATGAGAAGATATGAAACCCTCAAATTTCCAATCTTGAAAATTAATAAGTATCCTTTGTGGAGAAGACTATATGTCTTCAGGTAACAGATGGTGAATACGGGAAGGGATTTATGATGGACCTCATTAGCCCATGAAACTGGTTGTTGCTATTGTGGTCAAGAAAAAAATGCAAAAGTTTGACATTTTTGCATAACAATCTAGACAGTGTGATGTCCCCTAGGTTTATTGGATGCCAAACAACCAAGGAAATTTGGGACACTTTGGTGGTTAAGTGTAAGGCACTATGAGCACTTTGACTCGAAAGTTGATGAGTCTTTGTTTAAAATCTATCATAGATTTTAGAAATTGTGGAATGATTTGTCACTTGTTGACATAGAGTATGATCCAACAGATTCAAACTTGAAGGTTCTTCTTGCACTCCCTCAAAAGTGTGACTTGAAAGTTATATCAATAAGGAATAACTATGATCTTGAAGACACTCTAGTTGAGATATATGGAATTCTGAAACTAATGAAGTGGAGATGAAGTAGAAAAGTAAGACCAAATGGGACAAGACATGTTTCTGTGAGGGTAGAGGAAAAATAAGAGAAAAATTTAAAAGAAAGAGTCATTTCAAAATGAAAGACCATGATTGTATAGTCTGACACTGACTCAGGAACTGAAATTGATCATGGTAATGATGAAGATATCCTACAAATTCATGCTCTTTTAGTTAATAAGTTTAGAAATATTGGCTATAATAAGAGGAATTAAAGGAAGAATGATTGCAAGGAGTCAAGGTATGGGAAAATTACAAGTCAAAGATCAAGTGCTATAATTGTGATGAAGTCGGACACTTTGCTGCTCATTCACAAAGCCAAACGTTGAGAAGAAGCAAGCCTTGATGAGCAAGAAGAAGAATTGAAGCAAGTTTTGACCAGAAGAACAATTGGGATGATACATTAGAAGAGTACAAACTATGCTCACAAAAAATTGCATAATGTTGTGTATTTCTAACAAAGTAAATTTTATTTTATATATGATTTAACTTTTTTCTATTATAAAGGGCTTTTCTTAATTTTAGGTAAAAGTTACAAAATAAATTAATGGAGATTAAATATTTTAAATATGTATATTTTATTTTGTTAAATGATATTATCTTGTTAAACTAACACTGTTGAACAATCAACTTTTGGAAATTTATATGAATTATTGATAGTAAAGTCAATATTTATTTAAATTGAAATGATATCAATTAATGTAAATTAGTTTTTATGATTTTCTTGCTAATAAAATATGTTAAACACATTATTGAGACGTCATTTTAAGGATAAAATAAAGAACATGAACTCATAAATTGTTATGATAAAAAAACACATTTTTCTCAAATCTACTTACTCAAATTTACAAGGAAAATAAAATATTGTAAAAAATAAAACTTAAATAATCATCATAAAAATATTTATGTTTGTAAAATAAATTGAACAAATTAAATACTTAATCTTGAATTATAAAGTAACTTATATAAAATATGTAAATGTCAAGATTAATGAATATTGATATTTCTTTTCTAAAAAATACACAACATTAATAAATGAATAAGAAAATATGTTATATAGTGATTTGAAAAAAAGTTGTTTTATCTTTATAAAAAAAATTATATAACAACTAAATCGACTAATTATTATTGAATCAATATTTGTAAATAAGGTACTTAATATTGATAAAGGATATATAAAAATACATTATATTTAGTGTTAAATATAAACCATAAAAAAATTGAAAAACTCGTCTGATTCGATCTTAAGAAAGTCATATTTAAAAAGGCCCCAAGCTCTCTAAACAAATATTTTATTATAAAACTTTGCTTCTCTCCTAAAGAGAAAAAACTTGGATTAACTCAAATTCGGAATTTTAAAAATATCGAAATAATTTTTTTGTTAGTTTTATTTTTCATCCAATTTTTTACAATAAAATATTTTGGGATAAAATTCTAAATCGGATAAAATTTTACACATCTTTAATATATTTAAAGAAAATTTAACAAATGTACATTATTTTTCGATGAAACGAAAAGTAATAAAATTTAGTTTTTTACATATATCTAATTCGGACGTGCCGTAATTTGCGCCATTCTTGGGCCTCACAATTTTGTACAAAATCCAGATTCATTATTTTTTTAGAAAAATTGATTTGATCCAAATTCTAAATATGTAAATTAATTAAGCCACCCTTAACACTATTTAATTTATCTTTATTTAAATTATTAAATATTTATCTTTTAAGGTGAAATGAACATTTATCTTTTTTAGTTGAAATAGATTAGTCAATTAAATTATAATTATTATGTTCCCACTGTGGCTTATTGGCTTTCTATTCTACCAAAAATTTATTTTTATTTGCTAATAGAACCTATAATATTTCTCACTTTGTAAGTCAAGAGTTATTATTGCTATTTAAGCAAGCAAAATAACTTCTAATTGGATTTATCTTGTTCCACTAAGTCCTAACAATACTTTAAATACTCATTTGAATTTGATAAAATTTACATAAAAATAAGTCAACAAAGAAACGTGCAAATCAATACAAGATGCAGTATTTAAGATATAGTAAGTCTACTAAAGACCACCGCACATGAAGCATATTTTTTACATAGTATTTAGCATAAAATGGCAATCACTAATGGGTAATTCAGAGGATGGAATAGTTGGCATGTTGTTCTCCAAGTATGGAGAAGCAACGGCAACCCCACTTCCAAGTTGTACCAAGTAACCAACATCCTTAAGAATCATCTCCATTCCAGTCAGCCTTGTAGAATAAAAATTGTGATCGGCTTGTGCTTTAGATACAAAGTGCAGTGTATAGCACATGGCTGCGTATGGAGAAGAAAATAAAGCTGCTTTTCATTCCTTGTTATCAAACTGAATGCAAAAAATCTAATATATACTAGTCTAGACATATAACGTGATATCTAAAAAATAGCAACTGAACTTCGTAGCATGACTCCACTACTTCAACTTCCGTGATAATGCTGAAACTGCTGAAACTGAACTATGACTTGGTCAACGGTTACTGTTGTGCTAACCAACACAACGTTCACTAAGGCCTATACAATTTATTCAAAACTAATAAAACATAAATTAATAACTAAATTTAAGATTATTCCAATAATCACCCCCTTAATCTTAAATTTATCATGAACTCATTTGGATTAGCCCGTCTGGCATTCATCCTAACCCGTTTGGCTTTCAACTTCTTTGTCCATATGGCACTTAAATTTAGCCCTTTTGGCTTTAAAAAAATCCTTCCCATCTGGAACTTCTATTTACCCGTCTAGCACCTTTTATTTTGCCCGTCTGGCATCATTCTTCTGTCTATAATAATGTCGGCTCATCATCCTCGATCTGTGTGAGGTTCACTTCTTGTGTCTTCTCTCTTTCCCGTCACGGTTTATCACATTCCGCAGCATAGTGTCCCATAGTATTACAGTTGTAACACTTTATCCTACTCTTGTCACGGAAAGAACCACCTCTAGGTCTTTGATTCCGAGATGTCAGAAGAAGTTGTCCATCTACACTCTCAGACCTGCCCTTCATCCTTTCCTCATGAGCTTTGAGACGACCAACTACCTCTTCAACTGTCATCCCCTTAACGTCTCCAATTGCTCTATGTTTGAAGCTATTTGAAGAAACTTATCCGGAACTGCACGTAGAATTTTTATCACAACACTCGATTCTTCCATTCTTTCGCCAAGGACCCGCATATTAGTCACAATCCCACTCAACTTTATACAAAAATCTTCGATTTTATCCGTTTCCTTCATGATTAAGGGCTAGAACTCACCTTTTAACGTCTGCACTTTTGCTTCTTTTACTCTTTCCACACCCATACACATCATCTTGATCGCTTCCCATGCTTTCTTAGCTGTTTCTTTTTCAGCAATGGACATCAACACATCTTCGGGCACACCTTGATATATTGCTGGAAGTGCCACTTGAACCATTTTCTCATCCACGACCCCCTTAGGATCCTTCTGCTCGATTGCACACCAAACTCCTTGCGCTTTCATGATAACTTTCATCTTTAGGGACCATGTCGTATAATTGCTTCTCGTTAACATTGGATAGCTTAAGCCCACAAACCTTTCTTTTGCTTTGGATGTTTCCATGATTTTATTTGTGTGCTTGGTTTAATATTTTGGCATACAGGAACCTAACCATTATGCTCTGATACTAAGTATAAAATAAAAATTGTGATGGGCTTGTCCTTTAGATACAAAGTACAGTGTTTAGCCCATGGCTGCTGTGTATGGAGAAAAAAATAAAGCTGCTTCTCATTCCTTGTTATCAAACTGAATGCATACAATCTAATATATACTAGTCTAGACATATAACGTGATATCTAAAAAATAGCAACTGAACTTCCTAGCATGACTCCACTACTTCAACTTCCCTGATAATGCTAAAACAGAACTATGACCTGGTCTACAATTACTGTTGTGCTAACCAACACAAAGTTCATTAAGGCCTATACAATTTATTCAAAACTAATAAAACACATATTAATAACTAAATTTAAGATTATTTCAACAAGCCTATCACTTGCAACTACAGAAAACACCTGTAAGTTTATAGTAGAATATTTATATATATTTCATTATTTTTCAAAATTGTTAGTAAGAGGTAAATAGGGAAAATATTTATAACTTGTCTGGTTTATGAGTGATTGTGTGGCCTTAGCAAAAGGAAGTATGATACAAGGTTATGGCCCATATTATGAATTTGACATAGTTTTGTTAAAGCTTCTCAAAGAGAATTGAAGAACTAACATATTTTACTATTAATCTTGTCTCTGGTCAATATGTAGATGCAATAAAATCTATAACATTGAATACAAGAAATGACAATATGCCTCATTTAGATTTCTCACATGATCTATCCTCGAATCCTTTCAAACTACTTTATTAAGTCCAAGCCATAAGATCTAGTTGTATCATTCTATGCCCTTCTAATAACTTCTGAACTATCAATGTACGCAGGTACCATAACCGCAGTAACAATATGACTAATATGACTTAACCGGTCATCTTTCTCAGTGCAGTTTTTCAGCCCCCAGGCCTCCAAAACAAACCTGTGATATGAACATATAGTCACACAATATCCAAAAATGTAAAACAGAGATGAGCACAGAATAATCCGATTCTTAAAATTCTGTAAGCAATTAGATGATGAAATAAAAATCGACTACAGTTAAAATCATTGCACTTGTAATTCATAAATCATCTATAAACTGAACTGGTGTGTAATATTTACATTGTATCTACAAATAAAGGTTTCAACATGTTTCTACTTTCTATGCATCTCACAAAGAATACATAATCAAACAAAAAATATTTTCAGTGTTTTGCTTAAGCTGCATATTAGAACAAAGCATTTAACTTGTTGTTGTTGCAAGGGGAGTGTGCCTTGCTATTACCTTATCAAGTCTTTCCTCGATAATTAGATCAAGTGATTCTCTAAGACTAGATAAAAGTTGAATGGAACGAGTACAAAATCTTGTGTTCAATTTGTTTCACCATTTTGGCTCTCATTACATAAGCAACTCATGACTTCTTGTTTATATATAAAAATAATATATAAGACTCTGTGTTAGGACGGTTAGGAGGGTGAGATATATTTCAACATATAAAGTGAATTCAGTAATTATTTTAGTTTGTTAGAATCAAGAATATATGATCACATTTTGTGTAATACAACTTATGTATTATAGCCACTATCAGATATTGTCACTTATGAATTTTTGCACATAAAATCATATAATAACACTATGTTAAATCGTAGAAATATATAAAAACACTTTCCAAGATAATCAAAAATTAATAACTTTCCGTCCTCTGGGAAGAACTTTGTCATCAATATCACCAACACCAAGAAAATGCTTGATGTACCAATGGATCATCATTCTTTGGAGTAGACCTTGACGCTTAATGATATATAATGATATCGCTAAATGGTAAGGTTTTCTCCAAAAACTTTATCAAAATATCCCCAATTTATCTAAGTTCCTCTATAAGAGAATGGTAATGTGTGTTATGATAGTTGAGTAATGGTATTTGATTTCTTAAACCTTAAATCTAATAAACATGGTTAACAATATGGAAATTAAAATTAATCTAAATTTAAAATAAATAAGAAAATAGTAGAGATGATAGAAACATTACAATTTTCTGGTATGCTGGTGGATTATAAAGTGTCATATACATGTATTTCTCAATACATGGAGGCTCTAATTTTTTATAATGTAGTACTTTGCAATGGAGAAATTTGATCAAAATTCAAGAGTGGTTATTAATTAGAGAGACACATTGTGTTCAATTTAGTTTTACTTACACATATTTTTCAACAAATCAATTCTATGTTAAAATCCTTTTTATCCATATAATTAACAAATTAAGTACTAGTGGCGGATACTTGAATCTGGTACATGGTAAAAAGTAGAAAATAAAGTGTACCAAAGTTGTTTAAGTTGTAAAAGAGAACTTTAATCGTTATATCAATAGATCTCCATTCTAACCTATCTAATACCATAAAATACCAATTCTTAACCCAGCCAAAGCCAAAGCGACCAAATCGAGATGTTCCTTCAGACTCTGATGTTTTACCTTGAGTAGAAGATGCTTTTTTGATGAGTCGATTTGATCCAAGTTTGTGGAGAAACCACCCTGCAAAGAGAAAGTCAGGTATCGGGTTTTCTAAATAACAATCTGAGAATCTCATATTGTAATTTAATTTAATTCCTTATCACCAAATGATAAGGAGTTGTAAAAAAAGAGCACAAAATGTTTTACCTATCCAAGGGAATCCATGTTATAAAAGATGGAAACCTTTCCACTTTTCCTAAATTGATACATTTCCCTGTAGTAGGTAGCAAGGTCATAGTTGCAGATCAATGTCCTCCACCAATACAATAGATGTCATTTTCTTTGTTATTTGTATTAATAACATATCTCCTCTCCGTCCTTCAACTATTCTTGTTATCGACACTTGTGGTATCTCTTCTTTCAAGACATTTGTTCTCACTTCCCGTAGCTCGGGTCATCTTCTCACAATTTTCTTTTATCATTTTCTAAAATGAAACCAGTAAAAAAAATATATGATGTGAATTATAATAACACTTGCTTAATTGATTCTTAATAAACAATTATGCAAACACCTTTATATGACCTAGGCGATTGGATACAAGTTTTTTATTTAAAGATTCAATATATAATAAAACATCTGAAAGTATTGAATTTCTTCTTTGTAGTACTTCATTCTATAAAGATTAACAAACTATCAGAAGACAGAGCAAACAAAAAGTCCAAAATACAAATTCTACTTTTACAACGACAAGTGATACCTCAAAATTTCATACCACTGTCATTCCAAACAAATCCCAATACAACTCAGAACTGATAATAAGACATGATTGACACATAAAAATGATTTAATAAATACACCCTAATTAACACATAGTGTAACATCAATAAAAGATCCCAAACACAAAATATCATATAAACAGAAAAGCAAGGAGGTAAATTAAACAATCATTAACAATAATCGACCAAATTTAATCTTCTCCTAAATTAAATTTAGTGAATTGAAAGAACTTTAGGAAAGATGATTTGGGGAAAAAAATACATTTCGTTCAAGGTTTAATCTTTTTCGAGATTTAATCTTCTTGGAGCTTTAGTCTTTACAAAGATTTAATATTCAGTGTTTGAGAGAAATATTTTAGTAAAGAATTAATCTTTCGCCGCAGTAGAGATTGTTTGACAGTCTGTGTTTTTTTTAATAGACAACTGGGAAAACAATTTCAACAAGCCCGCTCACAAGTTTTGAACAAGACCGCCTAACTTTTGGGCCCAAATCTCTGATCTACTGTAACGATTATATAATGTATTGCAATAACATGTATTTGTAACGACCTCGAAATTTTGTTGATTCAGTTGCAATGTTTTTAAAATCCCTTGCAATAGACATGAAATCACCTTTCAACAACAACATTTTTTAGATAGTTTTTAAAAATCTGGTTGCGAAAGCAATTCTATGGTATAGTGAACTAAACCCTGTATAACCATTATTCATTTAATACCTGATATTTATGAATTGATTTATGCTCTGAAATAAATATTTTATCAACATTAATGATGATTCTGTTTTATTAAATTACAATATTTATCATGTTGAATTTTTATAGCATTAGATAGCGTTCTAAATATGGAACATATTTGTGGTCAGACCAGATTGGTGGTCATATTAGGCCAATGTGTGCCTTGGATCCAGTATAGAGAAGAAAGCTGTGTGCCTTAATCGGGTTAGTGTGTCACTGATCAGCAGCCTAACCTTGGTTTAAACTTAAAAATGAATATCCAATTCTAATAATTTCTTAACAAGGAACTTGATTCCTATGAATCATTTCAATTGATCATTGTTTACACTCAGTTATTGTTATATATTATAACTTGCTGAGCTAGTTAGCTCACCCTTGTGAATCTGGTTAGGTCATTCTATAGTTAAAATGGAAATTGTTGGTAACGAGGACCCCCAGTCCAGTATGCGATCTAGGATTCCAGGTTGAGTTGGATCGAGCTAGTTTGAGTTATGCAAGTTTGTAAGAATGATTTCATTTTCAGTTGTAAGTTAAAGTAGTTAGGATTTGGTATGACGTAATAAAAGTCAAGGTTGTGGTTGGTTTTCATACTTTAACCTGTTGTGACCGTGGTTGCGTAAATAACGGTAATTGCATATCATATTTCATATACAGGTTTATATAATATGTGTGTTGTGAACCCCAAACTTCTGACTCGGGTTTGGAGGGCGTCACAACCACCATCTCCGAAGCTATCAGCAATATTACCTAATATACAACCTGTGCTACCACTAAAGCTACCAGCAATGCTACCATAAATTGCCACTACTAAGACTAACCAATATATCACCAATGCTACCACTATGGCAACTAGCCATTCCACCACCAATATGACCCCTAAGCTACCACCAATGCCAACACCAATGCCACTACTAAGACTAACCAATATAACATCAATGCTACCACCTGTAATACCATAATTAAACTGGCCATAAATGGAACTACTTAAGCTAGCACGAACTTTAACACAACCACCAATAATACAACCACTAAGCTACCAATAGGACCACTAAGCTACCACCAATGCCATTACTAAGACTAATGAATATAACATCAATGCTACCACCTGTAATACCATAATTAAACTGGCCATAAATGGAACAGCTTAAGCTAGCACGAACTTCAAAACCAACACCAATAATACCACTACCAATTCTCCTGCAAAGATTATCATTTTCAATGCCACCAATTGCACTAATAAGAGCACCAGGACCAATGGCACCATCAATGCCAGCAAATCCACTACTAATATTATCGTTTCTGGTACCACCAATGTATCCACTAAAGATGCTAGTCATGCTGCCACCAATCCCCCTATTAAAACTACCCAATATACCACCAATGCTACTACCACTTATGCCATTATTAAAGTTTCCACCAATGATACTCCTTAAGTTAGCACAAACTCCACCACCAACAATCCCACCACCAATTCCACTCCTAAGATTACGACTACTAGTGCCACCAATTGGACTAGTAAAATTACCATCACCAGTGACACGGCCAACAATATTACTACCGAAATAAAGAAAAACCATAACTCTATACTTTTCAAATAGTTACGGATCTATAGAAGTTACTAAGCAACACATTCTAGTGAGGCTGAAAATGGTGACCCTACCTATTCATATATTGAAAATATAAGTTCTTCCAACACCAAAAAATTTGCCGAACAAAACCTACATCTCTATCAAGTAAGAAATCTCATTTTCAACCATCTGTGTTGTGAAATGAAGTTAAAAAGTGATGGGGCTTCGTGAGATGGGAAACTCCTAATGTAAGTAAATTTGGTGTTTTATTAGGTCAACAAAGAGTAATTTAGAGTTGTTTGTCTTATATACGTTAGATAAAAAATACACCCCACATAGATCCACTTGTACTATCTGCATTTATATTAATAATATATATTGGCATGGTAAAAGTTAAAGAATAATAAAGAAACGTGATATGGTACATTGATGAAGAGAATCAGAAGGCACTTGGAGCATTTTCTTCAATGTTTTTGGAACTTGTTGCAAGTAGCAAGAAAAATATAATTCCTGTGAAAATGTCTCTAAAGTAAGGTCATACATAAACATAAAATAAATTTAATAGTATAATTCAACAAATATGAACATAAAATATAAATAATGAGTGGGCTTCTTTTCTATAAATTTTCATTTTTTTCATATATCATGTATTTAATTATTTATGAGGAACAAAAAAAATTAATACAAATATAACTAATTTTTTTTCAAACCTTGACATATAATCTTGAAAGGATAATTCTTGACATAGAGGTCATGTAAAAACAAATACAAGTGACATTCCATGTAAATCTACATAGATATATACAAGGAAAATTGGATACTTATTTTAATGTTTGATTTCTACCAAAAGTTTATGCAAATAACACAAATGAAAAGAAAATAAAGAAACAGGAAAATATAAATTATTACCTTAACTTTGTTAAACAACATCAATTCATGATAACCTGTAAACCTTATCCACTTAGTCCTCCACCAATTCATTTGGAGATGTGTTTAACTTTAGAGAACCAAAACACTCTTTCATAGAAAATATAAATAACTCCTAAACACTATTTCAAGGCCATGTACAAATTCATTTTGTTTGTAAGGCGGCGGGCTTGTGCTAATTTTAGGGTTTTACCTACCTTTTTAATATCCTATATTTTGGAGGCCAATTGTATATCATGGGTTTCAATGGGCCCAATTTAGTTTAAATTATTTTTTATCTTAGTATCAATTTCTTATTACAAATTCAAATTTTTTCCTTTTATAAAAATATAATTTAACAAAGTCTGCTCCATGTATTATACAAAATAATTGGGTGTTGCTCCATATATTACTCTAATTTATTTTGTATTGTAAATAAAATGAGATTCTATAAATTAAGTGGTAAGCATTGTATAAAAAACTTAACTAAAAATGATATTTTCTCGAAAATTTTAAATTTTATTTAGTGAAATTATATATTAATTCCCTAGTGACCTCAACTAACAATAATATATGTACCACTACAAACATACATTCGAGTCTTAAAAACCTCTCACAATAATTCAGATATTATTGGTCATGTAAAAATTAATATTACCATGACAACATTTAATCAAATTAAATTTCTAGAGGTATAAGATAGCATAACAAATTTTTGACAATACAATTTTTAAAAATATTTACTAATTGCTACGTTTATTTAAACATAGGAATTAAAATGAATGATAATATGATTGTTGATTTTTATTTTATTCTTAGTCAATTTGATTTGAACATGTAAAATGACAATATATTGTGGGTAACACTACATATACCATATTCATTCACTGGTTGATTGGGAAAAATCTAAATTGGGAAGCAATTGAATGAGAAATGCACTGATAGTGTCTAAGTATATAAGTTGTTTGACTTGACTATATGTACTTTAACATAATTATAATGAATATTTTTAATATTTTCAATTTTAATGAAAATTTATTATTTAAAACAATGCTTATATTTATAAACTTGTTTTATAACTCAAAATTTTCAACAGACAAATTTTCCAACAAATTTTGGGTCTTTTCACAAGGTGGGTATGAAATACAAAAAGAACATTATTTTGTCAAATATGTACAAAAATATAATTCCATTATTTTTTTAAGATGAATAAAGAGGATACGTACAAAAATTATTTCTAGAATTTCCTTTTTTGAATAAATTTATTAATATTAAACTTTAATTCAAAAAATAATTATTTTAAAAATATAATTATTTTAAAAAGATATGTATTATGGGATGAAGTATATTCTACTAAGTTTGGCTAAGATTTTAAGTAATTCATCATTTATATTGACTTTGGTATGAAATGACTATTATCATTTACATTACTTAAAAAATTGAGTTCTGATTTCCTGAAAATTAAAAAATGGCTTATAAACCTTCAAAAAATTTGGTGTCAAAAGTTGATGATATTAGTATATAACTATCACATTTTTTCCATTAGTATTTCATATGAGAGTTTACCAAAAATTACCTCATCAGTATTTATTGATAAATACTTCTCATTAATATTGTTTATATTAGTATTTTTTTGATATTATAGTATATGTATTCAGACTCCTTATTGATTTTATCTTTATATTGATTGTGTAAGTGTGCACAGAAATTAGGTTAATACTAGTAGGTTAACACTGGTGCATTTATTTTATCATACACATAACCTACAAGCTCTAAAGATATTTGCTCATGTTGAGCTAGAGAATTTTGTAATAAGTTTTTATTCAATAATATAAAAACTATTCTTCATTATTGAGTACATAATTGGATTTGATTGTTATAATTATATTGACCCCCTCTATAGGTAATTAAAGGCCTAAAAATTGATATCAAAGCTTGGTGTTTATATAAAATCACATTAAGATCGAGAAAATAATCACCAGTTATACCCTGTGATACCATGTGCCCTGTTTTCCATAACTGTTTATATTCTGTAAAGAAGCATACAATTTATTTAGTCACAACTATTTTCAAAAAGAAATATTTATGTTTTGCAAAACTATTCTTTTATGTAAAAGATTGATTTAAAAGCTAAATAAGTTGATTGATTCTTTACAGAAAATGCCTTCCAGAAGAAATACCCGCACCAACACCCATAATGAAGAAACCAACAACAATAATAACCAAGATGATACAACCCAGAATGTGAACCCAGGACCCATGGACCCAGCAATAGCCCAGATTCTTCAAATCTTGGCCCAACAAACAGTTCACCGGGCACAACAACAACAAAGACAGACCAATCCCCAGGTAACTTTCAAAACTTTTCAGGCAATAAACCTACCAGAATTCAAGGGTTCCTTAGAGCTAATTGAAACAAATGTTTGGTTAAAGGAAATAGAAAAGGCATTTGCCTTAGTGAAAGTGAAAGAGGAACAGAAGGTTGAGTTTGCAAGTTACTATCTGAAGAATGAGGCCACCTATTGGTGGGAAATGGTGAAGACATTGGAAGGCACAGATGTTATTAGTTGGGAAAGGTTCAAGGAATTGTTTTTAGCAAAGTATTTTCCTCAGTTTGTTCAGGATCAAATGGAGCTGAAGTTTTTAGAGTTAAAGCAAGGGAATATGTCGGTAACAGATTATGAGGTGAAGTTTGAGGAATTGTCAAGGTATGTGTCGTCGTATGTTGATAGTGATAGAAAGAAAGCTAAGAGATTCCAGCAAGGCTTAAAGCCATGGATCAGGGGGAAGGTAGCTATTTTTAAATTGGATACCTATGTCGGGGTTGTACAGAAGGCTATGATCGCAGAGACAGAGAGTGAGATGTTCCAGAAAGATAAGGAAAGCAAGAAAAGGAAAGTTGAGGGAAGTGAGGGTCAGTCACAAACAGGGAAATTTCCAAATTTTAAGAAGGGCAAGTTTCAGCCAGGGAGAAATTTTAATTTCAGGAGACAAAATGCAGGAGACGGAGGCCAGGGCAATCGTCCAGCTAATGTGAATCCACCGAATCAGTTGAGATTAACTTTTCCAGATTGTCAAGTATGTGGAAAGAAGCATGGAGGAGTTTGTAACAAGTTGAATGTGGTATGTTTTAAATGCAACCAGAAAGGGCACTACTCAAGGGAGTGCCGAAATCAGCCAGCAAGAGAGCCAGCAAATAAAGATCAACCTATCCGGAATCCAGCAGTGAAAGTTCCAGTCATTGGATTTACATGCTTTAAATGTGGGAAGCCAGGACATATGGCCAGGGATTGCAAGACACCAGCCCCAGTCAGTAATGCATTGAGAATTATGGGATCTACCCCAACAGTGAATGAGACTCCGAGGGCTAGAATTTTTGACATGTCGGTGAAGGATGCGATCCAGGATACGGATGTCGTGGTAGGTACGCTTAATGTGAACTCTTTATGTGCCAAAGTGTTAATAGATTCGGGAGCAACTTGATCGTTTGTTTCACAAGATTTTGTTAGTAAATTAAATTGTCCAGTTGAGTGCTTAAATGAAATAATGACTGTGGAGTTAGCAAATCAAGAACGTGTAGCTGTGAATCAAGTTTGTGAGAATTGGGAGGTTGAGATTTTAGGTAGTAAGTTTTGTGTAGATTTGATACCATTTAAGTTAGGAGAATTTGATGTGATATTAGGGATGGATTGGTTATCTAAGCATGATGCTCAGATAGATTGTCGAAATAAGAAAGTAATGGTGAAAACGCCAGACGAAAGAATAGTAACATTCAAAGGTCAGAAACAAGTAAAGAAGTTCTTAATGATGATTCAAGCCAAGAAGTTACTACGGCAAGGATGCGACCATTTTGTAGCATACGTGATTGACAAAAGTCAGGAGCCAACAAAACATGAAGATATCCCAGTAGTGAATGAATTTCCAGACGTATTTCCCGACGAATTGCCAGGACTTCCTCCAGATAGAGAAATTGAATTTGCGATCGACTTAGCACCTGGAACAGAACCAGTATCCAAGGCCCCGTACAGAATGGCGCCTGTTGAGATGAAAGAGCTAGCAAAGCAATTGCAGGAATTGTTAGAGAAAGGAGTAATCAGACCCAGCGTATCTCCGTGGGGTGCACTGGTATTATTTGTCAAGAAGAAAGATGGAAGCATGAGACTGTGCATCGACTATAGGGAGCTCAACAAGTTGACAATCAAGAATAAGTATCCGTTACCCAGAATTGATGATTTGTTTGACCAATTGAAGGAAGCCAAGTATTTCTCCAATATCGATTTAAGATCGGGATATCATCAACTGAAGATCAAACCAGAAGATATACCAAAGACAGCTTTCAGAACAAGGTATGGACATTACAAGTTTTTAGTGATGTCTTTTGGATTGACCAACGCCCCAGCAGCGTTTATGGACCTGATGAACAGAATTTTCAAGGAATATTTGGACAAGTTCGTTATAGTATTTATAGACGATATTTTAATCTATTCAAAGATGAAGGAGGATCATGCGGAACATTTAAGGACAACTTTGGAGATTTTTAGGAAAAAGAAGTTATATGCTAAATTATCGAAGTGTGAGTTTCGGCTACAAGAAGTTCAGTTCTTAGGACACATAGTCAGTAACGAAGGGATCAAAGTGGACCCGACAAAGATCGAAGCAATTACGAATTGGGAGAGACCGAGAACACCCACTGAGGTAAGAAGTTTCTTGGGATTGGCAGGATATTATCGACGATTCGTTCATAATTTCTCAAGGATTGCCACACCATTAACAAAGCTTACACAAAAGAATGAAAAGTTTATATGGAATGACAAGTGCGAAGAAAGTTTTCAGGAATTGAAGCGGAGATTAATCACAACACCTGTGTTGTCACTTCCAGACGATCAAGGGAATTTCGTAATTTATAGTGATGCTTCTCATAAAGGATTAGGATGTGTTTTAATGCAGCACGACAAGGTGATTGCGTATGCGTCAAGGCAATTGAAACCACACGAACAAAAGTATCCTACTCATGACTTGGAGCTAGCAGCTATAGTTTTTGCTTTGAAGATTTGGAGACATTATTTGTATGGAGAAAAGTGTGAGATTTTCACGGATCATAAAAGTTTGAAATATATATTTACCCAGAAGGAACTTAATATGAGGCAAAGGAGATGGTTAGAATTGATCAAGGATTATGATTGCTCGATTAATTATCATCCCGGTAAGGCGAACGTGGTGGCAGACGCATTAAGTCGGAAGGAAAAGTTAAATGAGTCATCAGTACCTGAAGATATATATAAGGAATTTCAGAAATTGGAATTGGAAATTAGAGTTTGCGAACCTGAGGAAGCGAAAGTGTACAGTATGACTTTCCAGCCAGAGTTGTTGGAGAAAATAAAGAAATGTCAGAAAGATGTAATGGATCAAGATATAAATCGTTTGGTAGGTGAAGAATTATGCACGCAGAAGGATGATCAAGGCATTTTGAGATTTTCATCTAGAATCTGGATTCCACCAGTGACGGAGTTAAAAAATGAAATATTACAAGAAGCACATAGTTCAAGATATTCCATCCATCCAGGGAGTACCAAAATGTACAGAGACTTAAAGAAAAATTATTGGTGGCCAGATATGAAGAGGGAAATTGTGGAATGGGTTAGCAAATGTTATACCTGTCAGAGAGTTAAAGCAGAGCATCAAAGACCAAGCGGATTGCTACAGCCATTGGAGATTCTAGAGTGGAAGTGGGAACATATTACCATGGATTTTATAGTTGGATTACCAAGGACAAGGGCTAATCATGATTCCATTTGGGTTATAGTGGATAGACTTACCAAGACAACTCATTTTCTGCCTATAAATGAAAGATTTTCGCTCGACAAGTTGGTCCATATGTACCTAAAAGAAATTATAGTTCGTCATGGAGTTCCAGTATCTATCGTATCTGATCGAGATCCAAGGGTTAATTCAAGATTCTGGAAGAGTTTTCAAGAATGTTTGGGAACAAGACTGAATATGAGTACAGCTTATCACCCCCAAACGGATGGCCAAAGTGAAAGAACGATCCAGACAATCGAGGATATGTTACATGTTTGTGCGATTGATTTCAAAGGAAGCTGGGACAAACATTTACCTCTGGTAGAGTTTGCTTACAACAACAGTTATCATGCCAACATTGGAATGCCACCCTATGAAGCCCTTTATGGATGCAAATGTAGATCTCCAATATATTGGGACGAAGTAGGAGAACGCAAGATACTTGGACCTGAACTGGTACAGCAGACAAATGAAGTTATTGAACTTATCCAGAAAAGATTAATAGCCACTCAAAATCGTCAGAGGAAATATGCAGACCAATCAAGGAAAGACATGGAATTTGAAGAAGAAAGCTTGGTATTACTGAAAGTATTACCATGGAAAGGACTAACGAGGTTTGGAAAGAAAGGGAAGCTAAGCCCAAGATATGTCGGACCTTTTGAGATCCTAAAGCGCGTTGGCAAAGTAGCTTACGAATTGGCGTTACCTCCGCATATGAAGCACATTCATAATGTTTTTCATGTATCAGTGCTAAAGAAATATAATCCAGACTCCAGGAATGTAATAGAATATGAGCCAATAGAGCTTCAGGCAGATTTATCATATGTAGAGAGTTCGATAGAGATTCTAGAGGCAAGAGAGAAAGTATTGAGAAATAAAGTGGTAAAGTTAGTAAGAGTATTGTGGAGAAACCCAAAGGTTGAAGAGTCAACCTGGGAGTTAGAAAGTGATATCATAGAAAAGTACCCTCATTTATTTTCTTAGAGATTCTGAGGACATAATCCTTTTAAGGGGGAAGGATGTAATATCCGGGATATATCGTGTAATTATTTTTGCTATTATATAATTATTATGTGTGTTCAATATCTATTCTGTGAGTTAATTGTTTAGTGTTATCTGTACTTGAATATTCAAAAATAATATTAATTGAGTATTTTAATTTTTATATGTCCAAAATAAAATATAGATAATTGTCATATCTTCCTAATTATTTTTATGTTGGTTTATGGATTTATAAGAATCATATGAAATTTCTAAAATCTTTTTCTGGGTAATTAAAATCTATTTTATAAAAACGGGAACCAACCGACGTCAATCGTTGTTACGTTTTTGGAACCCGAAACTCGTTCGAGAACTCCTTCCTAACCGAATTATAATATTCCGAGCATATTTCATGTTTCGACTTTTTCGATCCGGCTTACGGTTTGTCCTGCGCGGGTCCCGGCGCAACATTTTCGATACAATATTCCTTTCGGTAAATCAATAAAACCCGTATTTTCGATAAACGGGAGCTTTTTATTAAACTATCCCAATTATCACTTCGTAATACGTGTAACCAGGCGCTGAGACCAAGACCGCAGTACAAATTGTACTGATTTGGATAATTATCCCGAAAACCGATACCGTTTGGATCAGTTTTTACAAATAAACGTACCGTTTTATATCCGGAATGATCCATAATTATCCATAATTATTAATAGCCTTTTACCGTATTTTATTTCGTATAAAAATCATTTACAAATAGTTAATTATATAATTTTTAGAGAAAAGCCCTAATTTCTTAAAACTGTTCTAAAAATCAAACAGCAAAACGAAGACGTTACCGATCTCTGTTTTTAAAGCCTGAGTAACCAAAATGATGGATTTGAGGTGTTCTATCAGATTCTGAGCTTTGTTTCACTGTAGAAATCAAGGTTATTTTTCTAAAAATTTATTTATTTTTGAATTTATTTTATTAAAAATATGAATTTTTGTTCGGATGATTGTTTGTATGATTTGATGATTGCATGTTGTAGAGCTTGTTTTCCTGATGATTTTCATATGTCATACGTCTGATTTGGAGTTCAATAACATGCTCAAAAGTGGGTTTAATTTTCGAATTTCAAAATTAGGGTTTATAACCCGTATGAATGTTTTCAATTAAAATTTGAGGGTTTTTGATTCAGGGGTTATTAACTGTTGATTTATAGTGGGTTGTGTTCCTTATAAAATTTGCAATCGATTGATATATAGCTCGTTAACAGAGGATGCTTGAATCGAAGAGAGTTGTGTTTTAAAGATTTGCGATGTTCGCCGGAAACCGGCGATGTTCTTGGCCAATTTCTGGCCAGAACAGGGATGATTAGAATGTTTTGAATGCATGAACAAGTTCCTGGTGTTGTGTAGTGTTGATCTGGAGGTGTTGGTGGGGTGAGGATGTCGGGATCATCTTCTCCGGCCACTCCCGATTTTTCGGCGACTGAAACTGCAAAATTGCAGTTTAGTCCCTGTATTTTTGAAGATGGTGAAGTTGAGTCCCTTTAGTTTGCAAAGTTTTCAAAAATAGGATTCCTGTTTATAAAATGTTTAAAAATCATATTTCCTATTTATTTTTATTATAAAAATTCATTTTTAATTTCTGAAAATTCTGAAAATTATTATTTTAATTCCGAAAATTATTTTTAATTCACAAATAAATATGAATTAATTAGTTAATTAATTTCAGTTAATTTATAATTGATTAATTGGTCAATTAATTCGAAAATTAATTGATTAATTGATTTAATTAATTATTAATTGATTTTAAAATGATTTAAAAATTCTGAAAAATAGTTTCGAGCTTTAAAATATTATTCTAAATTATTTCCAAGGCTCGATAATTATTCTAAAATTATTTCGGAGCGAGAATGGGCCAACCGAACCTTGTTTATTATTCCGAAATTGATCCAACGACCCGTTTTAATTCCGAAAAATGTTTTAAAAATCATTTTAAATACCCGAAAGCATATTTATGACCCGACACTTCTTTATAGATGATATGTCATTGATTACGTGATGTATTATGTGTTATACGTGACCTGTTGTTTGACTATCGGTCTATATATTCAGTGTTTACTTGGTTATTGCATAGATTTCAATCCGTTAATCGGATTTGGGTAAATCTATAGATTGCATAGATTTCAATCCGTTAATTCGTTATTGCATAGTTCATAATTTCTATCAATAATGTTACCTTAGTGTCTCGAAGGCATCATAAGTAGCACTGCCTACTAAGGTATCAAAGGCTAGTTCGTGAACTATATCAATTACTAACTGGTTCATAATTCAGAGCTCATTGGGAATTCTTATTTGTAAAACAGGGTACTTGATCCATAAATTTTAAAACAAAAGCACTGCAAAAATATTTAAAAGATTTTAAAATAAATAAAGTGTGAAGAGTTAACTTACCTTAATAGCAATATCTCCCAAATTATGTTGACAAAATGAACCTAGACATACACACATACACTTACATATAATAATCAGAATGTTAACATGTACATGCTACTAAGCTAACCACACTTTAACTTTATAAAGTTTAACCCATAATAATAATTAAATGTCACTACAAGTAACAAAATAAATTCATATTGACATATAAATAGGACCATTCTCATATAATAGTTCAAAATAGTGTACCGACAAATAAAAAAAACTCAACACTTAAATACATTATATATAATAATAATAAATCAAGTATATGTAAACTATATAAATTAAGAATAAAGTAGATGTACATTTAATATCTACTATCTATATAATCCTTAAAATAAAATAACAAAGATAAATAAAATAGGTAACATATGTTTATGATTATGCAAGTGGACAAAATATAAATATAGGTGTATAAAATTTTCATAACCTTACGTGTGAAAATATCATTATACAAAATAAGTATAATCAATTTAATAAATGAACACATATTTAATTGGTGCACGAATCTAAATGCATATCTAAATCAAACATATATTTAACATATAACATATGAATTATTATGCATGCACAAAACAAGTAATTATAAACATAAATTCATGCATTAAATATTTACAAAAAAAATTGTGATTATTAACTAAAATATTTAATAATCAACATCAAACTAATTAAATTAAGTAAACTATAGTGTTATACACATAACCATGGAACTAAATAATAAAATAAACTAATAACACGTAAATTAGAATAGTCATACATAAGTTCACAAAAATGTAATTTAATTATATATATATATATAGAAGTATGCAATAAACATGTAAAATACATAAGTAAAAATATAGGAAATAGAACGTACCTGAAAAGAGAAGATAAAATGATATTCTAATAGCCTATTTATACACAAGTTGGTTCAACCAATACTCTGATTGAATGGGTTAGTGGGTAAACATTATCTCTTTGTTAAGATTTAGTGTTTGACTGAGTTTTTCAAATACACATAACACCTACTAATAAATATACACAACATAACTACACCTATTTATTAAATTCTAGTGATAAATAAATATATATTAAATTAAAATTATGCACAGATAAATTAAAACAATTTTTTTAACCTTACTTAAATATTTTAGATAACTAGAAATGTTTATTTTTAATATAAAAATACGCGTCTTTAGATTTAATAACAAATCTATATAATAAAATATTATTTTTCTTATATAACCAAATAATTAAAAATGCGAATAATGTATATATATATAATTACAAAAATCATGGTTATTACATTCTACCCTCCTTAAAAAAATTAGGTCCCCAAATTTAAACATACCAAAAACATTTAATGATACCAAAAATATTTCTGCATCGAGAAAGTCAGAAAATATTTAACCAAAAAAAATAAAAGTAGTTTTTTTTGGAAACATAAATAACTAAACTCATAACTGGTTAAGCCTAAAAGGGAAGTCAACCTAGGCTCTGAATACCAACTGTAATACCCCAACTTTTCACAAAATAGTTATACTTAAATATTCAGCTAAAACTCCAAATTAAATCCATAATAAGAATAAGTTTCTAGTTTTTCATAAATTTCTAAAATCCCACACACAAATAAAATCATCTAAGCTGAAAATAAAGCAAATCTTGGGAGACGCAGCTCCAATACAAATATAATCACTAAAATATTGTTCCAAAGCATCCACCTTTAACATGTGGCAAAAGCTAAGCACCTAAAAATTTTTGAGTAATGAGCCAAGAGCCCAGCAAGAAAACAGTTCTACACTAGTGGATAAGTATCATAATTTTATAAAATAAAAATCATTTTCCAAAATCCATATGACATAAGATATAAAATTCCACACCTGGCTAAGGCCACAAATACCTGGTGACACACTATGATAGTTCATAATTTCGGTGAATAATGGGGTATGAGAGAGTGTGCGCTCCATCATAAGTAGCACGTAAGGTATCAAAAATGCTAGTTTGGAACTATACACAATTACTAACTGGTTCATAAGTCAGAGCTGACTGGGAATTCTTATTTGTAAAACAGGGTAGTTGATCTATAAATTTTAAAACAAAAGCAGTGCAAAAATATTTAAAAGATTTCAAATTAAATAAAGTGTGAAGAGTTAACTTAGGTTAATAGCAATATTGTCAAATTATGTTGCCAAAATAAAGCTAGACATACATAATAATCAGAATGTTAACATGTACATGCCACTAAGCTAACCACACTTTAACTTTATAAAGCTTAACTCATAATAACAATTAAATGTCATTACAAGTAACAAAATAAATTCATATTGACATATAAATAGGACCATTCTCATATAATAGTTGAAAATAGTGTACCGATAAATAAAAAAAACTCAACACTTAAATACATTATATATAATAATAATAAATCAAGTATATGTAAACTATTTAAATTCAGAATTAAATAGATGTACATTTAATATTTACTATCTATATAATCCTTAAAATAAAATAACAAAGATAAATAAAATAGGTAACATATGTTTATGATTATGCAAGTGGACAAAATATAAATATAGGTGTATAAAATTTTCATAACCTTACGTGTGAAAATATCATTATACAAAATAAGTATAATCAATTTAATAAATGAGCACATATCTAATTGGTGCACGAATCTAAATGCATATCTAAATCAAACATATATTTAACATATAACATATGAATTATTATGCATGCACAAAACAAGTAATTATAAACATAAATTCATGCATTAAATATTTACAAAAAAAATGGTGATTATTAACTAAAATATTTAATAATCAACATCAAACTAAATGATTAAATTAAGTAAACTATAGTGTTATACACATAACCATGGAACTAAATAATAAAATAAACTAATAACACGTAAATTAGAATAGTCATACATAAGTTCACAAAAATGTAATTTAATTATATATATATATATATAGAAGTATGCAATAAACATGTAAAATACATAAGTAAAAATATAGGAAATAGAACGTACCTGAAAAGAGAAGATAAAATGATATTCTAATAGCCTATTTATACACAAGTTGGTTCAACCAATACTCTGATTGAATGGGTTAGTGGGTAAACATTATCTCTTTGTTAAGATTTAGTGTTTGACTGAGTTTTTCAAATACACATAACACGTACTAATAAATATACACAACATAACTACACCTATTTATTAAATTCTAGTGATAAATAAATATATATTAAATTAAAATTATGCACAGATAAATTAAAACAATTTTTTTAACCTTACTTAAATATTTTAGATAACTAGAAATGTTTATTTTTAATATAAAAATACGCGTCTTTAGATTTAATAACAAATCTATATAATAAAATATTATTTTTCTTATATAACCAAATAATTAAAAATGCGAATAATGTATATATATATAATTACAAAAATCATGGTTATTACATTCTACCCTCCTTAAAAAAATTAGGTCCCCAAATTTAAACATACCAAAAACATTTAATGATACCAATAATATTTCTGCATCGAGAAAGTCAGAAAATATTTAACCAAAAAAAATAAAAGTAGTTTTTTTTGGAAACATAAATAACTAAACTCATAACTGGTTAAGCCTAAAAGGGAAGTCAACCTAGGCTCTGAATACCAACTGTAATACCACAACTTTTCACAAAATAGTTATACTTAAATATTCAGCTAAAACTCCAAATTAAATCCATAATAAGAATAAGTTTCTAGTTTTTCATAAATTTCTAAAATCTCACACATAAATAAAATCATCTAAGCTGAAAATAAAGCAAATCTTGGGAGACGCAGCTCCAATACAAATATAATCACTAAAATATTGTTCCAAAGCATCCACCTTTAACATGTGGCAAAAGCTAAGCACCTAAAAATTTTTGAGTAATGAGCCAAGAGCCCAGCAAGAAAACAGTTCTACACTAGTTGATCAAGTATCATAATTTTATAAAATAAAAATCATTTTCCAAAATCCATATGACATAAGATATAAAATTCCACACCTGGTAAGGCCACAAATTGGTGACACACTATGATAGTTCATAATTTCGGTGAATAATGCGGTATGAGAGAGTGTGCGCTCCATCATAAGTAGCACTCCTAGTAAGGTATCAAAAATGCTAGTTTGGAACTATACGGAATTACTAACTGGTTCATAAGTCAGAGCTGACTGGGAATTCTTATTTGTAAAACAGGTAGTTGATCTATAAATTTTAAAACAAAAGCAGTGCAAAAATATTTAAAAGATTTCAAATTATATAAAGTGTGAAGAGTTAACTTAGGTTAATAGCAATATTGTCAAATTATGTTGCCAAAATGAAGCTAGAGATACATAATAATCAGAATGTTAACATGTACATGCCACTAAGCTAACCACACTTTAACTTTATAAAGCTTAACTCATAATAACAATTAAATGTCATTACAAGTAACAAAATAAATTCATATTGACATATAAATAGGACCATTCTCATATAATAGTTCAAAATAGTGTACCGATAAATAAAAAAAACTCAACACTTAAATACATTATATATAATAATAATAAATCAAGTATATGTAAACTATTTAAATTCAGAATTAAATAGATGTTCATTTAATATTTACTATCTATATAATCCTTAAAATAAAGTAACAAAGATAAATAAAATAGGTAACATATGCTTATGATTATGCAAGTGGACAAAATATAAATATTGGTGTATAAAATTTTCATAACCTTACCTGTGAAAATATCATTATACAAAATAAGTATAATCAATTTAATAAATCAGCATATATTTAATTGGTGCACTAATCTAAATGCATATCTAAATCCAACATATATTTAACATATAACATATGAATTATTATGCATGCACAAAACATATAATTATAAACATAAATTCATGCATTAAATATTTACAAAAAAAATGGTTATTATTAACTAAAACATTTAATAATCAACATCAAACTAAATGATTAAATTAAGTAAACTATAGTGTTATACACATAACCATGGAACTAAATAATAAAATAAACTAATTACAAGTGAATTAGAATAGTCATACATAAGTTCACAAAAATGTAATTTAATTATATATATATATAGAAGTATGCAATAAACATGTAAAATACATAAGTAAAAATATAGGAAATAGAACGTACCTGAAAAGAGAAGATGTTATATAGAGACAAAATGATATGCTAATAGCATATTTATACACAAGTTGGTTCAACCAATACTAAGATTCAATGGGTTAGTGGGTGCGTGATCACAAATTTAAACAAACATTATCTCTTTGTTAAGATTTAGTGTTTGACTGAGTTTTTTAAATAAATATACACAACATAACTACACCTATTATTAAATTCTACTGATAAAATAAATATATATTAAATTAAAATTATGCACATATAAATTAAAACAATTTTTTAACCTTACTTAAATATTTTAGATAACTAGAAATGTTTATTTTTAATATAAAAATACGCGTCTTTAGATTTAATAACAAATCTATATAATAAAATATTATTTTTCTTATATAACCAAATAATTAAAAATACGAAAAATGTATATATATATATATAATTAAAAAAATCATGGTTATTACATTCTACCCTCCTAAAAAAAATTAGGTCCCCAAATTTAAACATACCAAAAACATTTAATGATACCAAAAATATTTCTGCATCGAGAAAGTCAGAAAATATTTAACCAAAAAAAATAAAAATAGTTTTTTGGAAACACAAATAACTAAACTCATAACGCACAGGTTAAGCCTAAAAGGGTAGTCTACACGAAGCTAACATAGGCTGTGAATACCAACTGTAATACCCCAACTTTTCAGAAAATAGTTATACTTAAATATTGAGCTAAAACTCTAAATTAAATCCATAATAAGAATAAGTTTCTAGTTTTTCATAATTTTCTAAAATCCCAGACATAAATAAAATCATCTAAGCTGAAAATAAAGCAAATCTTGGTAGACGCAGCTCAAATACAAACATAATCGCTAAAATATTGATCCAAATCATCCACCTTTAAGATGTGGCAAAAGGGGAAAATTTGTGAGTAATGAGCCAAGAGCCGAGCAAGAAAACAGTTCTACACTAGTGGATCAAGTATCATAATTTTATAAAACAAAAATAATTTTCCAAAATCCATGTGACATAAGATATAAAATTCCACAGATCGCTAAGACCACACATATCTGGTGACACAGTATCAAAAGTTCATAATTTCTATCAATAATGTTACCTTAGTGTCTCGAAGGCATCATAAGTAGCACTGCCTACTAACGTATCAAAGGCTAGTTCGTGAACTATATCAATTACTAACTGGTTCATAAGTCAGAGCTCATTCCGAATTCTTATTTCTAAAACAGGGTACTTGATCCATAAATTTTAAAACAAAAGCACTGCAAAAATATTTAAAAGATTTTAAAATAAATAAAGTGTGAAGAGTTAACTTACCTTAATAGCAATATCTCCCAAATTATGTTGACAAAATGAACCTAGACATACACACATACACTTACATATAATAATCAGAATGTTAACATGTACATGCCACTAAGCTAACCACACTTTAACTTTATAAAGTTTAACCCATAATAATAATTAAATGTCACTACAAGTAACAAAATAAATTCATATTGATATATAAATAGGACCATTCTCATATAATAGTTCAAAATAGTGTACCGACAAATAAAAAAAACTAAACACTTAAATACATTATATATAATAATAATAAATCAAGTATATGTAAACTATATAAATTAAGAATAAAATAGATGTACATTTAATATCTACTATCTATATAATCCTTAAAATAAAATAACAAAGATAAATAAAATAGGTAACATATGTTTATGATTATGCAAGTGGACAAAATATAAATATAGGTAACATATGTTTATGATTATGCTCTGAATACCAACTGTAATACCCCAACTTTTCACAAAATAGTTATACTTAAATATTCAGCTAAAACTCTAAATTAAATCCATAATAAGAATAAGTTTCTAGTTTTTCATAAATTTCTAAAATCCCACACACAAATAAAATTATCTAAGCTGAAAATAAAGCAAATCTTGGGAGACGCAGCTCCAATACAAATATAATCACTAAAATATTGTTCCAAAGCATCCACCTTTAACATGTGGCAAAAGCTAAGCACCTAAAAATTTTTGAGTAATGAGCCAAGAGCCCAGCAAGAAAACAGTTCTACACTAGTGGATAAGTATCATAATTTTATAAAATAAAAATCATTTTCCAAAATCCATATGACATAAGATATAAAATTCCACACCTGGCTAAGGCCACAAATACCTGGTGACACTATGATAGTTTATAATTTCGGTGAATAATGCGGTATGAGAAAGTGTGCGCTCCATCATAAGTAGCACTCCCTAGTAAGGTATCAAAAATGCTAGTTTGGAACTATACGCAATTACTAACTGGTTCATAAGTCAGAGCTGACTGGGAATTCTTATTTGTAAAACTGGTAGTTGATCTATAAATTTTAAAACAAAAGCAGTGCAAAAATATTTAAAAGATTTCAAATTATATAAAGTGTGAAGAGTTAACTTAGGTTAATAGCAATATTGTCAAATTATGTTGCCAAAATGAAGCTAGACATACATAATAATCAGAATGTTAACATGTACATGCCACTAAGCTAACCACACTTTAACTTTATAAAGCTTAACTCATAATAACAATTAAATGTCATTATAAGTAACAAAATAAATTCATATTGACATATAAATAGGACCATTCTCATATAATAGTTCAAAATAGTGTACCAATAAATAAAAAAAACTCAACACTTAAATACATTATATATAATAATAATAAATCAAGTATATGTAAACTATTTAAATTCAGAATTAAATAGATGTACATTTAATATTTACTATCTATATAATCCTTAAAATAAAGTAACAAAGATAAATAAAATAGGTAACATATGCTTATGATTATGCAAGTGGACAAAATATAAATATTGGTGTATAAAATTTTCATAACCTTACCTGTGAAAATATCATTATACAAAATAAGTATAATCAATTTAATAAATCAGCATATATTTAATTGGTGCACTAATCTAAATGCATATCTAAATCCAACATATATTTAACATATAACATATGAATTATTATGCATGCACAAAACATATAATTATAAACATAAATTCATGCATTAAATATTTACAAAAAAAATGGTTATTATTAACTAAAACATTTAATAATCAACATCAAACTAAATGATTAAATTAAGTAAACTATAGTGTTATACACATAACCATGGAACTAAATAATAAAATAAACTAATTACAAGTGAATTAGAATAGTCATACATAAGTTCACAAAAATGTAATTTAATTATATATATATAGAAGTATGCAATAAACATGTAAAATACATAAGTAAAAATATAGGAAATAGAACGTACCTGAAAAGAGAAGATGTTATATCGAGACAAAATGATATGCTAATAGCATATTTATACACAAGTTGGTTCAACCAATACTAAGATTCAATGGGTTACTGGGTACCTGATCACAAATTTAAACAAACATTATCTCTTTGTTAAGATTTAGTGTTTGACTGAGTTTTTTAAATAAATATACACAACATAACTACACCTATTATTAAATTCTACTGATAAAATAAATATATATTAAATTAAAATTATGCACATATAAATTAAAACAGTTTTTTTAACCTTACTTAAATATTTTAGATAACTAGAAATGTTTATTTTTAATATAAAAATACGCGTCTTTAGATTTAATAACAAATCTATATAATAAAATATTATTTTTCTTATATAACCAAATAATTAAAAATGCGAAAAATGTATATATATATATATATATAATTAAAAAAATCATGGTTATTACATTCTACCCTCCTAAAAAAAATTAGGTCCCCAAATTTAAACATACCAAAAACATTTAATGATACCAAAAATATTTCTGCATCGAGAAAGTCAGAAAATATTTAACCAAAAAAAATAAAAATAGTTTTTTGGAAACACAAATAACTAAACTCATAACGCACAAGTTAAGCCTACAAGTTAAGCCTAAAAGGGTAGTCTACACGAAGCTAACATAGGCTGTGAATACCAACTGTAATACCCCAACTTTTCAGAAAATAGTTATACTTAAATATTCAGCTAAAACTCTAAATTAAATCCATAATAAGAATAAGTTTCTAGTTTTTCATAATTTTCTAAAATCCCAGACATAAATAAAATCATCTAAGCTGAAAATAAAGCAAATCTTGGTAGACGCAGCTCAAATACAAACATAATCGCTAAAATATTGTTCCAAATCATCCACCTTTAAGATGTGGCAAAAGGGGAAAATTTGTGAGTAATTAGCCAAGAGCCGAGCAAGAAAACAGTTCTACACTAGTCGATCAAGTATCATAATTTTATAAAACAAAAATAATTTTCTAAAATCCATGTGACATAAGATATAAAATTCCACAGATCGCTAAGGCCACACATATCTGGTGACACAGTATCAAAAGTTCATCACTGCCTACTAAGGTATCAAAGGCTAGTTCGTGAACTATATCAATTACTAACTCGTTCATAAGTCAGAGCTCATTGGGAATTCTTATTTGTAAAACAGGGTACTTGATCCATAAATTTTAAAACAAAAGCACTGTAAAAATATTTAAAAGATTTTAAAATAAATAAAGTGTGAAGAGTTAACTTACCTTAATAGCAATATCTCCCAAATTATGTTGACAAAATGAACCTAGACATATACACATACACTTACATATAATAATCAGAATGTTAACATGTACATGCCACTAAGCTAACCACACTTTAACTTTATAAAGTTTAACCCATAATAATAATTAAATGTCACTACAAGTAACAAAATAAATTCATATTGACATATAAATAGGACCATTCTCATATAATAGTTCAAAATAGTGTACCGACAAATAAAAAAAACTCAACACTTAAATACATTATATATAATAATAATAAATCAAGTATATGTAAACTATATAAATTAAGAATAAAATAGATGTACATTTAATATCTACTATCTATATAATCCTTAAAATAAAATAACAAAGATAAATAAAATAGGTAACATATGTTTATGATTATGCAAGTGGACAAAATATAAATATAGGTGTATAAAATTTTCATAACCTTACGTGTGAAAATATCATTATACAAAATAAGTATAATCAATTTAATAAATGAGCACATATTTAATTGGTGCACGAATCTAAATGCATATCTAAATCAAACATATATTTAACATATAACATATGAATTATTATGCATGCACAAAACAAGTAATTATAAACATAAATTCATGCATTAAATATTTACAAAAAAAATGGTGATTATTAACTAAAATATTTAATAATCAACATCAAACTAAATGATTAAATTAAGTAAACTATAGTGTTATACACATAACCATGGAACTAAATAATAAAATAAACTAATAACACGTAAATTAGAATAGTCATACATAAGTTCACAAAAATGTAATTTAATTATATATATATATAGAAGTATGCAATAAACATGTAAAATAAATAAGTAAAAATATAGGAAATAGAACGTACCTGAAAGAGAAGATAAAATGATATTCTAATAGCCTATTTATACACAAGTTGGTTCAACCAATACTCTGATTCAATGGGTTAGTGGGTAAACATTATCTCTTTGTTAAGATTTAGTGTTTGACTGAGTTTTTCAAATACACATAACACGTACTAATAAATATACACAACATAACTACACCTATTTATTAAATTCTAGTGATAAATAAATATATATTAAATTAAAATTATGCACAGATAAATTAAAACAATTTTTTTAACCTTACTTAAATATTTTAGATAACTAGAAATGTTTATTTTTAATATAAAAATACGCGTCTTTAGATTTAATAACAAATCTATATAATAAAATATTATTTTTCTTATATAACCAAATTAAAAATGCGAATAATGTATATATATATAATTACAAAAATTATGGTTATTACATTCTACCCTCCTTAAAAAAATTAGGTCCCCAAATTTAAACATACCAAAAACATTTAATGATACCAAAAATATTTCTGCATCGAGAAAGTCAGAAAATATTTAACCAAAAAAAATAAAAGTAGTTTTTTTTGGAAACATAAATAACTAAACTCATAACTGGTTAAGCCTAAAAGGAAAGTCAACCTAGGCTCTGAATATCAACTGTAATACCCCAACTTTTCACAAAATAGTTATACTTAAATATTCAGCTAAAACTCTAAATTAAATCCATAATAAGAATAAGTTTCTAGTTTTTCATAAATTTCTAAAATCCCACACAGAAATAAAATCATCTAAGCTGAAAATAAAGCAAATCTTGGGAGACGCAACTCCAATACAAATATAATCACTAAAATATTGTTCCAAAGCATCCACCTTTAACATGTGGCAAAAGCTAAGCACCTAAAAATTTTTGAGTAATGAGCCAAGAGCCCAGCAAGAAAACAGTTCTACACTAGTGGATAAGTATCATAATTTTATAAAATAAAAATCATTTTCCAAAATCCATATGACATAAGATATAAAATTCCACACCTGGCTAAGGCACAAATACCTCGTGACACACTATGATAGTTCATAATTTCGGTGAATAATGCGGTATGAGAGAGTGTGCGCTCCATGATAAGTAGCACTCCCTAGTAAGGTATCAAAAATGCTAGTTTGGAACTATACGCAATTACTAACTGGTTCATAAGTCAGAGCTGACTGGGAATTCTTATTTGTAAAACAGGGTAGTTGATCTATAAATTTTAAAACAAAAGCAGTGCAAAAATATTTAAAAGATTTCAAATTAAATAAAGTGTGAAGAGTTAACTTAGGTTAATAGCAATATTGTCAAATTATGTTGCCAAAATGAAGCTAGACATACATAATAATCAGAATGTTAACATGTACATGCCACTAAGCTAACCACACTTTAACTTTATAAAGCTTAACTCATAATAACAATTAAATGTCATTACAAGTAACAAAATAAATTCATATTGACATATAAATAGGACCATTCTCATATAATAGTTCAAAATAGTGTACCGATAAATAAAAAAAACTCAACACTTAAATACATTATATATAATAATAATAAATCAAGTATATGTAAACTATTTAAATTCAGAATTAAATAGATGTACATTTAATATTTACTATCTATATAATCCTTAAAATAAAGTAACAAAGATAAATAAAATAGGTAACATATGCTTATGATTATGCAAGTGGACAAAATATAAATATTGGTGTATAAAATTTTCATAACCTTACGTGTGAAAATATCATTATACAAAATAAGTATAATCAATTTAATAAATCAGCATATATTTAATTGGTGCACTAATCTAAATGCATATCTAAATCCAACATATATTTAACATATAACATATGAATTATTATGCATGCACAAAATATATAATTATAAACATAAATTCATGCATTAAATATTTACAAAAAAAATGGTTATTATTAACTAAAACATTTAAAAATCAACATCAAAGTAAATGATTAAATTAAGTAAACTATAGTGTTATACAAATAACCATGGAACTAAATAATAAAAAAAACTAATAACAAGTGAATTAGAATAGTGATACATAAGTTCACAAAAATGTAATTTAATTATATATATATATATAGAAGTATGCAATAAACATGTAAAATACATAAATAAAAATATAGGAAATACAACATACCTGAAAAGAAAAGATGTTATACAGAGATAAAATGATATGCTAATACCCTATTTATACATAAGTTGGTTGAATGAGTTTTTCAAATACACATAACATGTACTAATAAATATACACAACATAACTACACCTATTATTAAATTCTAGTGATAAAATAAATATATATTAAATTAAAATTATGCATATATAAATTAAAACAATTTTTTTAACCTTACTTAAATATTTTAGATAACTAGAAATGTTTGTTTTTAATATAAAAATACGCGTCTTTAGATTTAATAACAAATCTATATAATAAAATATTATTTTTCTTATATAACCAAATAATTAAAAATGCGAAAAATGTATATATATATATATAATTACAAAAATCATGGTTATTACAAAATTGATCATGGTAATGATGAAGATATCCTACAAATTGATGCTCTTTTAGTTAAAAAGTTTAGAAATATGGGCTATATAGACTTCAAAAAAATGTTTTGAAAAAAAGGCTCTACTTCCTCCAACTTTATTTTGATAAGAGGAATTAAAGAAAGAATTATCCCAAGGAGTCAAGGTATGGGAAAATTACAAGTCAAAAATCAAGTGCTATAATTGTGATGAAGTCAGACACTTTGCTGCTCATTCAGAAAGCCAAACCAAACGCTAAGAAGAAGGAAGCCTTGATCAGCAAGAAGAAGAATTGAAGCAAGTTTTGACCAGAAGAACAATTGGGATGATACATTACAAGAGTACAAACTATGCACACAAAAAATTGCATAATGTTCTATTTTAAAGGGCTTTTCTTAATTTTAGGTAAAAGTTACAAAATAAACTAATGGAGATTAAATAATTTAAACATGTATATTTTATTTTATGGAATGATATTATCTTGTTAAACTAACACTGTTGAACAATCAACTTTTGGAAATTTATATGAATTATTCATAGTAAAGTAAATATTTATTTAAATTGAAATGATATCAATAGTGTAAATTTGTTTTTATGATTTTCTTGCTAATAAAATATGTTAAACACATTATTGAGAGTCATTTAAGGATAAAATAAAGAACATGAACTCATAAATTGTTATGATAAAAACAAACACATTATTCTCAAATCTACTTACTCAAATTTACAAGGAAAATACAATATTGTAAAAAATAAAACTTAAATAATCATCATAAACATATTTATGTTTGCAAAATAATTGAACAAAATAAATATTTAATCTTGAATTATAAAGTAACTTATATAAAATATGTAAATGTCAAGATTAATGAATACTGATATGTCTTTTCTAAAAAAATACACAACATTAATAAATGAATAAGAAAATAATTTATATACTGAATATGAAAAAAAAATTATTTTATCTTTATCGCCTCCCAACAACACCTAGTATTTTACAAAAAATATAAATTTAAACAATTCGATAAAATAATGAACAATTATCCGGTATCCAATTTAAAGTCCAATTATATAACAACTAAATCGACTAATTATTATTGAATCAATATATGTAAATAAGGTACTTAATATTGATAAATGATATATAAAAATACATTATATTTAGTGCTAAATATAAACCATAAAAAATTTGAAAAACTCGTGTGATTCCATCTTAAGAAAGTCATATTTAAAAAGGCCAGAAGCTGCGTGAACATCTATTTTATTATAAAACTTTGCTTCTCTCCTAAAGGGAAAAAACTTGGATTTACACAAATTTGGAATTTTAAAAATATCGGAATAAAAAATTTGATAGTTTTATTTTTCATCCAATTTTGTACACTAAAATATTTTGGGATAAATTCTAAATGGGAAACAATTCTACACATCTTTAATATATTAAAAGAAAATTAACAAATGTACATTATTTTTTGAAGAAATGAAAAGTAATAAAATTAAGTTTTTTACATATATGTAATTCAGACGTGCTGTAATTTGCGCCATTCTTGGCCCTCAAAATTTTGTATAAAAATCCAAATTCAATAGTTTTTTAGAAAAATTGATTTGATCCAAATTCTAAATATGTAAATTAATAAAGCCACCCTTAACACTATTTAATTTATCTTTATTTAAATTATTAAATATTTATCTTTTAAGTTTAAATGAACATTTATCTTTTTTAGTTGAAATAAACTAGTCAATTAAATTATAATTATTATGTTCCCACTATGGCTTATTGGCTTTCTATTCTACCAAAATTTTATTTTTGTTTGCTAATAGAACCTATAATATTTCTCACTTTGTAAGTCAAGAGTTATTATTGCTATTTTAAGCAAGCAAAATAACTTCTAATTGGATTTATCTTCTTGTACCTAGATAATCCATCAAGAACCTAACAATTCTTGTTTTCAATAGAATTGGTGGGACCAAAATTCAAGACTTGTTCCACTAAAACCAAGTCCTGACAACACTTTAAATACTCATTTAAATTTGATAAAATTTACATAAAAATAAGTCAACAAAGAAACAGGCAAATCAATATAAGAAGCAGTGTTTAAGATATAGCAAGTCTACTATAGACCACCCCACATGAAGCATGTTTTTTACATAGTATTTAGCATAAAATGATTTAGAAATAATAGTTGCTGCCATCACTAATGGGGAATTCAGAGGATGGAATCATTGGCATGTTGTTCTCCAAGTATGCAGAAGGAGCAGCAACCCCACTTCCAAGTTGTACCAAGTAACCAACATCCTTAAGAATCATCTTCATACCACTAAGACAACCTATCACTTGCAACTACAAAAAACAACGGTAAGTTTATAGTAGAATATTTATAAATATTTCATTGTTTTTCGAAATAGTTAGTAAGAGGTAAATAGAGAGAAAATATTTAAAACTTGTCTCGTTTATGAGTGATTGTGTAGTCTTAGCAAAAGGAAGTAGGGTACAAGGTTATGGCTCATATTATGAATTTGACATAGTTTTGTTAAAGCTTCTCAAATAGAATTGAGGAACTAACATATTTTACTATTAATCTTGTCTCTGGTCAATATGTAGATGCAACAAAATCTATAATATTGAATATATGAAATGACAATATACCTCATTTAGATTTCTCACATGATCTATCCTCGAATCCTTTCATGCTACTTTATTAAGTCCAAGCCATAAGATTCAGTTGTATCATTCTATGCCCTTCTAATAACTTCTCAACTATCAATGTACGCACGTACCATAACCGCAGTAACAATATGACTAATATGACTAAACCGTTCATCTTTCTCGGTGCAGTTTTTCAGCCCCCAGGCCTCCACAACAAACCTGTGATATGAACATATAGTCACACAATATCCATAAATGTAAAATAGAGATGAGCACAGAATAATCCGATTCTTCAAATTCTGTAAGCAATTAGATGATGAAATAAAAATCGACTACAATTAAAATCATTGCACTTGTAATTCTTAATCATCTATAAACTGAACTGGTTTGTAATATTTACATTGTATCTACAAATAATTGTTTTAACATGTTTCTACTTTCTATACATCTCACAAAGAATACATAATCAAACAAAAAATATTTTCAGTGTTTTGCTTAAGCTGCATATAAGAATAAAGAATTTAACTTGTTGTTGTTGCAAGGGGAGTGTGCCCTGCTATTACGTTATCAAGTCTTTCCTCGAATATTAGATCAAGTGATGCCTGAGACCAGATAAAAGTTGAATGGAACGAGTACAAAATCTCGTGTTCAATTTGTTTCACCTATTTGGCTCTCATTACATAAGCAACTCATGACTTCTTGTTTATATATAAAAATAATATATAAGACTCTGTGTTAGGAGGGTCATATATATTTCAACATATAAAGTGAATTCAATAATTATTGTAGTTTGCTAGAATCAAGAATATATGATCACATTTTGTGTAATACAACTTATGTATTATAGCCACTATCAGATATTGTCGCTTATGAATTTTTGCACATAAAATTATATAATAACGCTATGTTAAATCGTAGAAATATATAAAAACACTTTCCAAGATAATCAAAAATTAATAACTTTCCGTTCTTTGAGAACAACTTTGTCATCAATATCACCAACACAAAAAAAAATGCTTGATGTACCAATGAATCATCATTCTTTGGAGCAGACCTTGACGCTTAATGATATATAATGATATGGCTACATGGTAAGGTTTTCTCCAAAAACTTTATCAAAATATCCACAATTTATTTAAATTCCTTTTTAAGAGAATGGTAATGTGTGATATGATAGCTGAGTAATGGTATTTGATTTCTTAAACCTTAAATCTAATAAATATGGTTAACAATATGGAAATTAAAATTAATTTAAATTTAAAATAAATAAGAAAATAGTAGAGATGATAGAAACATTACAATTTTCTTGGTATTTTAGTGGATTATAGAGTGTTGTATACATGTATGTCTTAATACATGGAGGCTCTAATTTTTTATAATGTAGTACTTTGCAATGGAGAAATTTGATCAAAATTAAAGAGTGGTTATTAATTAGAGAGACACGTTGTGTTTAATTTAGTTTTACTTACACATATTTCTCAACAAATCAATTCTATGTTAAAATCCTTTTTATCCATATAATTAACAAATTGAGTTCTAGTGGCGCATACTTGAATCTGGTACATGGTAAAAAGGAGAAAATAAAGTGTACCAAAATTTTTTAAGTTGTAAAAGAGAAATTTAATCGTTATATCAATAAATATCCATTCCAACCTATCTTATGCCTTAAAATATCAATTCTTAACCTAGCCACACCCTTTTTTCCCTTGTGACTTCAGAGCAATCATTGTATTATGAGCTAATAGCCTCCCTTCATTAAAAACACTCTGTTGTTAGACACTGTCTAGATTAAGCATAGTTTAAACTATTCACCACCACCTTCGACAGTATGCGCATCACAACATTATAAAAATAGATAGCTCGAAGATCTTCCATATGTTTCAGTTGTTTAACCTTAGGAATAAGACATACAAGCCTACGATTTAGTTCCCTTGGCCCATGTCGTGTATCAAAGAAAATCTGACAAAATAGAACAACATATCTTTAAAAATATTTCAATACGTATGAAAAATGCCGGGTTCGACCCATGTGGATCTAGTGAGTTATATTGATGCATGAACAAGACTACATTCTTAACTTCCTTCTCCCTAATAGGTACTATGACCTACTGATTGTGAAATAATAATTAAAAAAAGTTTGTAAAAAGGGTAAAATTTGACACGACCTTAATCGAATAACCATATATCAAACAAAACGGTAAAATTTGACAGAAATTTAAACAACTTCCCCGAGCAGAACAAAACCATGTAAAGCCATAGGAAAAAACATATGTGTGTGTACTATCCAACTAAATCATAGTGGAAGACATATAGATGTGGAGGCCATAACAAGGAATATCAGATATGCATGTCCCATAATTACAATATACCTATTTATCTTGTCGTGGTTTTGATATTTTTGTTTATAACTATGAGCCAAAGCCAAAGCGACCAAATCGAAATGTTCCTCCAGACTCTGATATTTTACCTTGAGCTGAAGATGCTTTTTTGATGAGTCGATTTGATCCATGTTTGTGGAGAAACCACCCTGCAAAGAGAAAGTCAGGTACCGGGATTTGTAAATAACAATCTGAGAATCTCAGATTGAAATTTAATTTAATTCCTTATCATCAAATGATAAGGAGTTGTCAAAAAATAGTACAAAATATTTTACCTATCCAAGGGAATCCATGTTATAAAAGATGGCAACCTTTCCACTTTGCTAACTTGATACATTTCCCTGTAGTAGGTAGCAAGGTCATAGTTGCAGATCAATGTCCTCCACCAATACTATAGATGTCATTTTCTTCATTATTTGTATTAATAACATATCGCCTCTCCGTCCTTGAACTATTCTTGTTATCGACACTTGTTGTATCTCTTCTTTCAAGACATTTGTTCTCAGTTCCCGTAGCTTGGGTCATCTTCTCACAATTTTCTTTTATCTTTTTCTAAAATGAAACCAGTAAAAAAAATTATAAGATGTGAATTATAATAACACTTGCTTAATTGATTCTTAATAAACAATTATACAAATACCTTTATATGACCTAGGCGATTGGACCCAAGTTTTTTATTTAATGAGTCAATATATAATAAAACATCTGAAAGTATTGAATTTCTTCTTTGTAGTACTTCATTCTATAAAGATTAACAAACTATTAGAACATGGAGCAAACAAAAAGTCCAAAAAACAAATTCTACTTTTACAACGACAAGTGATACCTTACAATTTCATACCACTGTCATTCCAAACAAATCCCATTACAACTCAGAACTGATAATAAGACACGATTGACACATAAATATAATTTAATAAAAAAATCCCTAATTAACAAATAGTGTAACATCCATAAAAGATCCCAAACACAAAATAACATAAAAACATGAAAGCAAGGAGGTAAATTAAACAATAATCAACAATAATCAACCAAATTTAATCTTCTCCTAAATTAAATTTAGTGAATTGAAAGAACTTTAGGAAACATGATTGGGGAAAAAATACATTGCGTTCAAGGTTTAATCTTTTCCGAGATTTAATCTTCTTGGAGCTTTAGTCTTTACAAAGATTTAATATTCAGTGTTTGAGAGAAATATTTCAGCAAAGATTTAATCTTTCGTCGCAGTGGAGATTGTTTGACATTCTGTGTTTTTTTGTTTATTTAATAGACAGCCGGGAAAACAATTTCAGCAAGCCCGCTTCTCAAAGAGAATTGAGGAACTAACATATTTTACTATTAATCTTGTCTCTGGTCAATATGTAGATGCAACAAAATCTATAACATTGAATATAAGAAATGACAATATACCTCATTTAGATTTCTCACATGATCTATCCTCTAATCCTTTCATGCTACTTTATTAAGTCCAAGCCATAAGATCCAGTTGCAGTAACAATATGACTAAATGACTTAACCGTTCATCTTCCTAGTGCAGTTTTTCAGCCCCCAGGCCTCCACAACAAACCTGTGATATGAACATATAGTCACACAATATCCAAAAATGTAAAATAGAGATGAGAACGGAATAATTGATTCTTAAAATTCTGTAAGCAATTAGATGATGAAATAAAAATGGACTACAATTAAAATCATTGCACTTGTAATTCTTAAATCATCTATAAACTGCCATGGTTTGTAATATTTACATTGTATCTACAAATAAAGGATTCAACATGTTTCTACTTTCTATGCATCTCACAAAGAATACATAATCAAACAAAAAGTATTTTCAGTGTTTTGCTTAAGCTGCATATAAGAACAAAGCATTTAACTTGTTGTTGTTGCAAGGGGAGTGTGCCTTGCTATTACCTTATCAAGTCTTTCCTCGATAATTAGATCAAGTGATGCTCTGAGACCATATTAAAGTTGAATGGAACGAGTACAAAATCTTGTGTTCAATTTGTTTCACCTTTTTCGCTCTCATTGCATAAGCAACTCATGACTTCTTGTTTATATATAAAAATAATATATAAGACTCTGTGTTAGGAGGGTGAGGAGGGTTAGATATATTTCAACATATAAAGTGAATTCAATAATTATTTTAGTTTGCTAGAATCAAGAATATATGATCACATTTTGTGTAATATAACTTATGTATTATAGACACTATCAGATATTGTCGCTTTTGAATTTTTGCACATAAAATCATATAATAACTCTATGTTAAATCGTAGAAATATATAAAAACACTTTCCAAGATAATCAAAAATTAATAACTTTCCGTTCTCTGAGAACAACTTTGTCATCAATATCACCAACACCAATAAAATGCTTGATGTAACAATTGATCATCATTCTTTGGAGCAGACCTTGACGCTTAATGATATATAATGATATCGCTAAATGGTAAGGTTTTCTCCAAAAACTTTATCAAAATATCCCCAATTTATTTAAGTTCCTCTATAAGAGAATGATAATGTGTGTTATGATAGTTGAGTAATGGTATTTGATTTTTTAAACCTTAAATCTAATAAACATGGTTAACAATATGGAAATTAAAATTAATCTAAATTTAAAATAAATAAGAAAATAGTAGAGATGATATAAACATTACAATTTTCCTGGTATGCTGGTGGATTATAGAGCGTTGTATACATGTATTTCTCAATACATGGAGGCTCTAATTTTTTATAATGTAGTACTTTGCAATGAAGAAATTTGATCAAAATTAAAGAGTGGTTATTAATTAGAGAGGCACATTGTGTTCAATTTAGTTTTACTTACACATATTTTTCAACAAATCAATTCTATGTTAAAATCCTTTTTATCCATATAATTAACAAATTAAGTGCTAGTGGCGGATACTTGAATCTGGTACATGGTAAATAGGAGAGAATAAAGTGTACCAATGTTGTTAAAGTTGTAAAAGAGAACTTTAATCGTTATATCAAAAAATCTCCATTCCAACCTATCTAATGCCATAAAATATCAATTCTTAACCCAACCAACCAAATCATAGTGGAAGACATGTAGATGTGCAGGCCATAACAAGGAATATTAGATATGCATGTCCCATAATTACAATATACTTGTTTGTCTTGTCGTGGTTTCGGTATTTTTGTTTATAGCTATGAGCCAAAGCCAAAGAGACCAAATCGAGATGTTCCTTCAGACTCTGATGTTTTACCTTGAACAGAAGATGCTTTTTGATGAGTGGATTTGATCCAAGTTTATGGAGAAACCACCTTGCAAAGAGAAAGTCAGGTACCGAGATTTGTAATAACAATCTGAGAATCTCATATTGTAATTTAATTTAATTCCTTATCACCAAATGATAAGGAGTTGTCAAAAAAAGAGCACAAAATGTTTTACCTATCCAAGGGAATCCATGTTATAAAAGATGGCAACCTTTCCGCTTTTGCTAACTTGATACATTTCCCTGTAGTAGGTAGCAAGGTCAAAGTTGCAGAGCAATGTCCTCCACCAATACTATAGATGTCATTTTCTTCGTTATTTGTATTAATAACATATCGCCTCTCCGTCCTTGAACTATTCTTGTTATTAACACTTCTGGTATCTCTTCTTTCACATATTTGTTCTCACTTCCCGTAGCTCGGGTCATCTTCTCACAATTTTCTTTATCTTTTTCTAAAATGAAACCAGTAAAAAAAAATTATAAGATGTGAATTATAATAACACCTGCTTAATTGATTATTAATAAACAAGTATACAAACACCTTTATATGACCTAAGCGATTGGACACAAGTTTTTATTTAACGAGTCAATATATAATAAAATATTTGAAAGTATTAAATTTCTTCTTATAGTACTTCATTCTATAAAGATTAACAAACTATCAGAACACGGAGCAACAAAAAGTCCAAAATACAAATTCTACTTTTACAACGACAAGTGATTCCTCACAATTTCATACCACTATCATTCCAAACAAATCCCAATACAACTCAAACTGATAATAAGACACGATTGACAAATAAACATGATTTAATAAATAAACCCTAATTAACACATATTGTAACATTTGATAAAAGATCCCAAACACAAAATAACATAGAAATAAAAAAGGCAAGGAGGTAAATTAAACAATAACTAACAATAATCGACCAAATTTAATCTTCTCCTAAATTAAATTTAGTGAATTGAAAGAACTTTAGGAAAGATGATTTGGGGAAAAAATACATTTCGTTCAAGGTTTAATCTTTTCCGAGATTTAATCTTCTTGGAGCTCGAGTCTTTACAAAGATTTAATATTCAGTATTTGAGAGAAATATTTCAGCAAATATTTAATCTTTCGCCATAGTGGAAATTGTTTGACAGTCTGTGTTTTTTTTTGTTTATTTAATAGACAGCCGGGAAAATAATTTCAGCAAGCCCGAGCACAAGTTTTGAACAAGACCGCCTAACTTTTGGGCCCAAATCTGTGATACACTTTAACGATTATATAATGTATTGCAATAATATGTATTTGTAACGACCTCAAAATTTTGTTGATTCAGTTGCAATGTTTTTAAAATCCCTTGCAATAGACATGAAATCACCTTTCAACAACAACGTTGTTTAGATAGTTTTTAAAAATCTGGTTGCGAATCAATTATATGGTATAGTGAACGAAACCTTGTATAACCATTATTCATCTAATACCTGATTCTCCTACAGGCTGGAAGTTATTCCTCATACATACCCTGATATACTCTGGTGATATTTATGAATTGCTTTATGCTCTGAAATAAAGTTTTATCATTGTTAATTATGATTCTGTTTTATTGAATTACAATATTTATCATGTTGAATTGTTATAGAATTGGATAGATTTCTAAATATGGAACAGTTTAGTGGTTAGACCAGATTGGTAGTCATATTAGGCCAATGTGTGCCTTGGATCCAGTATAGAGAGCAGAGCTGTGTGCCTTGATCGGGGTTAGTGTCACTGATCAGCAGCCTAACCTTGGCTTTAAACTTAAAAATGAATATCCAATTCTAATAATTTCTTAACAAGGAACTTGATTCCTATGAATCATTTCAACTGATCATTGTTTACACCTAGTTATTTTATTATAACTTGCTGAGCTAGTTAGCTCACCCTTGTGAATCTGTTTAGGTCATTCTACAGTTAAAATGGAAATTATTGATAACAAGGATCCCCAGTCCAGTATACGATCTAGGATTCCCGGTTGAGTTGGATCGAGCTAGTTTGAGTTATGCAAGTTTGTAAGAATGATTTCATTTTCAGTTGTAAGTTTAACTAGTTGGGATTTGATATGACGTAATAAAAGTCAAGGTTGTGGGTTGGTTTTCATACTTTCACCTGTTGGGATCCGTGGTTGTGTAAATAAGGATAATTGCATATAATATTTCATATACAAGTTTATATAATATGTGTGTTGTGAACCCCAAACTTATGACCCGGGTTTGGAGGGCGTCACAACCACCATCTTCGAAGCTAAATCAACTACTAATATAACCTAATATACAACCAGTGCTACCACTAAAGCTACCAACAATGCTACCATAAATTGCCACTACTAAGACTAACCAATATACCACCAATGCTACCACTATGGCAACTAGCCATTCCCCCACCAATACGACCACTAATCTACCACCAATGATAACATCAATGCCACTACTAAGACTAACCAATATAACATCAATGCTACCACCTGTAATACCATAATTAAACTGGCCATAAATGGAACTGCTTAAGCTAGCACGAACTACAACACCAATACCAATAATACCACAAATAAGCTACCAATACGACCAATAAGCTACCACCAATGCCACCACCAATGCCACTACTAAGACTAACCAATATAACATCAATGCTACCACCTGTAATACTATAATTAAACTTGCCATAATGGAACTGCTTAAGCTAGCACGAACTTCAACACCAATACCAATAATACCACCACCAATTCTCCTGCAAAGATTACCGCTTTAAATGCCACCAATTGCACTAATAAGAGCACCAAGACCAATGGCACCATCAATGCCAGCAAATCCACTACTAATATTATCGTTTCTGGTACCACCAATGTAACCACTAAAGATGCTAGTCATGCTGCCACCAATCCCACTATTAAAACTACCCAATATACGACCAATGATACTACCACTTATGCCATTATTAAAGTTACCACCAATGATACTCCTTAAGTTAGCACGAACTTTACCACCAACAATCCACCACCAATTCCACTCGTAAGATTACGACTACTAGTGCCACCAATTGGACTAGTAAAATTACCACCACCATGACACCGCCAACAATATTACTACTGGATTAAAGAATAATCATAACTCTATACTTTTCAAATAGTTAGAGATCTATAGAAGTTACTAAGAAACAGGTTCTAGTGCGGCTGAAAATGGTGACCCTACCTATTCATGTATTGAACATATAAGTTCTTCCAACACTAAAAAATTTCCCAAACAAAGCCTATATCTCTATCAAGTAAGAAATCTCATTTTCAACCATGTGTGTTGTGAAATGAAGTTAAAAAGTGATGGGGCTCCTTGAGATGGGAAACTCCAAATATAAGTGAACTTTGTGTTTTATTAGGTCAACAAAGAGTAATTTAGAGTTGTTTGTCACATATACATTAGAAAAAAAAACACACCCCACATAGTTTCACTTGTACTATCTACATTTATATTAATAATATATATTGGCATGGTAAAATTTAAAGAATAACAAAGAAACCTTACACGGTACATTGATGAAGAGAAAGGGAAGGCACTTGGAGCATTTTCTCATTGTTTTTGGAACTTATTGCAAGTAGCAAGAAAAATATAATTCCTGTGAAAGTGTCTCTAAAGTAAGGTCATAGATAAACATAAAATAAATTTAGTAATATAATTCAACAAATATGAACATAAAATATAAATAATTCATGGGCTTTTTTCTATAAATTTTCATTTTTTCATATATCATGTATTTGATTATATATTAGGAACAAAAAAAATTAATACAAATGTAAGTGACTTTTTTCTAACCTTGACATATAATCTTGAAAGGATAATTCTTGACATAGAGGTCATGTAAAATAAATACAAGTGACATTCCATGTAAATCTACATACATATATACAAGGAAAATAGGATACTTATTTAGTGTTTGATTTCTACAAAAGTTTATGCAAATAACACAACTGAAAAGAAAATGAAGAAACACGGAAATAGAAAATTATTACATTACTTTGTTAAACAACATCAATTCATGATAACCTGTAAACCTTATCCACTTAGTCCTCCACCAATTCCATTTGATTAGTCGTCCACCAATTCATTTGGAGATGTGTTTAACCAAAACACTCTTTCATAGAAAAAACAAATAACTCCAAAACACTATTTCATGGCCTATTTCATGGTCAAGTACAAATTCATTTTGTTTGTAACTTATGTTGATATTAGGGTTTTACCTACCTTTTTAATATCATATATTTTGCAGGCCCAATTGTATATCATGTGTTTAATGGGCCCAATTTAGTTTGATTGTTTTTTATCTTAGTATCAATTTCTTATTACAAATTAATTTTTTTCTTTTTATAAAAATATAATTTAACAAAGTCTGCTCTATGTATTATACAAACTAATTGGGTGTTGATTTATAACCATAAGTAACAAGCATTACTCTAATTTAATTTGTATTGTAAATAAAACTAGATTCTATAAATTAAGTGGTAACCATTGTATAAAAAACTTAACTAAAAATTATATTTTCCTCAAATCAAATTAAATTTAATTAGTGAAATTATATATAAATTCGCTACTGACCTCAACTAACAATAATATATGTACTACTACAACCCTAACTAAGAATAATAAAGTACTACTATCATACATTCAAGTCTTAAAAACCTCTCACAATAATTCATATATTATTGGTCATGTAAAAATTAATATTACCATGACAACATTTAATCAAATTAATTTCTAG